>NC_082686.1:70786613-70924893 GCF_949987515.2 Delphinus delphis
ACCAGGATATGAAACTGTTCCATCACCACAAAAAAACTCCCTCATGCCACCTACCTTTTTGTATTCACAAATCTACCTCCGCTTCTAATCCCCCTACGCTATCCTTGCCCCATAGTAAGCACTAATCTGTTTTTCATTTCTGTAGTTTCGTCATTTCAAGAATGTTATATAAATGGAATCATAGAGCATGTAAACTTTCGATGTCTTTACCTAAACATAATGCCCTTGAGTCCCATCCCTGTTGTGACAGGTATCAAACATTCATTCCTTTTGATTGCTGAGCAGTATTCCATTGTATGGATGTACCAAGATTTGTTCATCCATTCCCCAGGTGAGGTACATATGGGTTGTTTCCAATCTTTTTACTATTACAAATAAAACTGCTATGAAAATTTGTGTACAGGTTTTTGTGTGAACTTAAATTTTCATTTCTCTGGACTAGATACCTAAGATTATGATTGACGGGTCATATGGTAAGTGCATATTTAATTTCTGAAGAAACTGACAAACTTTTCCAGAGCGGCTATATCACTTTACATTCCCACCAACAATGTATGAGAGATCCAGTTTCTCCCCATCCTCACCAGCACTTGGTATTATCACTCTTTTTTATGTTAGCTATTTTAATAATGTAGTGGTATCTCATTGTGGTTCTCTCCCTTTTAAAAAGAGGTTCTCTCTCCCCATAGCTGGTTCCTGCATAGGATGCATGCTATCTCTCTAACTCCTACTTTCCATGTGTGTTTTTAAACAAGCTCACAGGCCCCTTTTGTTGAAGGATTTCATTACATATCACTGCAGAGAAACACAACTCTTGCTTTACAAGCTATAACTTTACAACTCAAGTTATAAAGTTTCTTGAAATATTAAGTACATATAGCTTATGTCTTTTTTTGACACCCTTTTTGAGACAGCTCCAGGAAACATCTGTTAAGCAGGTGTAGAAATTTCTTTTGGGAAGTGGTACACATAAGCTGCTCAGGATGCAGTGCACAGGTGGCAAACTTAAATGCCTAACAAGCCAAGCAGGTAACATAAATGGGTGAAGCAGGTCAGATATAAAGATAACTGACAGTGAAAGGGACAGTAAAGAGCCAGGCGGCTCAAGCCAGTCTAAAGGGCGTAGACATTACTCATTTCCAAGTGAGAATGTGAAGAACAGGAAATCAAGAGAAATCAGGAATCTGAACTTTGGGGTGAGCTCTCCCTAATATTAATGTTGACAAGTAACATTTAAATTTCTGTAAAACAGGAAAGCATGTTAGACAAAACATGTCTGTGGGTCAGATTCAGCCTACAGCCACCAGTCTATCTTATCTGATTAGGCCTAACCTGTGGAAGGCTGGCACCCCTGCTCCAACTGGTGGGATTTCCAGGACTTCTTTCCTCTCCGCTGGCTCTGGAATGAGTTCTCTTCAGTCTTGGCCCTCTGGCTTCTTTAGGAGAGGAATGTACTTCCAATCTCTCATCCCCAAAGACTTCACCAGGTCTTCAGAACCTCCTGTATTAACCATCTTCCAAGCTTCCTGGACTTTTCAGGCTCAGGAGGATGGGGAAGTACTATATTCTCTTCCCATGTGGTTGCCTGCAGCATGAGCCATTTGTCAAGGCTGCCTCTACCTTAAGGAGAAACTTGGCTTTTTTGCAAAGCTCTAAATTCATAGACTTGTCAGAGATAGGTCCACAGGAGCCTGATCCACTATATCTTGTCATTCCCACTCCACCCAGAGAAACATGGCTTTTCCTGTTCCTGTGGGCCATCTTTTCGTAGGATACCTCTCCCTCAGTTTCTGCTTCAGATCTGAAGGGCACTTCCAGATCACTGATATATTCTAAAACTAATGACCAAAATGTGGACACAACTCAGGCATCCATCAACAGATGAACAGATAAAGAATATGTGGTATATACATACAATAGAATCTTTCTTTTTTTTCAATCTTTATTGGATTATAATTGCTTTACAATGTTGTGTTAGTTTCTGCTGTACAACAAAGTGAATCAGCTATATGTATACATATATCCCCATATCTCCTCCCTCTGGAGCCTCCCTCCCAACCTCCCTATCCCACCCCTCTAGGTCATCTCAAAACACTGAGCTGATCTCCCCGTGCTATGCAGCAGCTTCCCACTACCCATCCATTTTACATTTGATAGTGTATATATGTCCATGCTACTCTCTCACTTCATCCCAGCTTCCCCTTCCCTCCCACTCCCGTGTCCTCAAGTCCATTCTCTACATCTACATCTTTATTCCTGCCCTGCCACTAGGTTCACCAGTACCATTTTTTTAGTTTCCATATATGTGCATTAGCATATGGTATTTGCTTTTCTCTTTTGACTTACTTCACTCTGTATGACAGACTCTAGGTCCATTCACCTCATTACAAATAACTCAATTTTGTTCCTTTTTATGGCTGAGTAATATTCCATTGTATATATGTGCCACATCTTCTTTACCGTACAATGGAATCTTATTGAGCCTTTATTTTTTTTATAAATTTATTTTATTATTATTACTATTATTTTTGGCTGCATTGGGTCTTCGTTGCTGCACGTGGTCTTTTCTCTAGTTGCAGAGAGCAGGGCTACTATTTGTTGCGGTGTGCAGGCTTCTCGTTGCAGTGACCTCTCTTGTTGTGGAACACAGGCTCTAGGCACATGGGCTCCAGTAGTTGTGGCACATGGGCTCAGTAGTTGTGGCTCACAGGCTCTAGAGCGCAGGCTCAGTAGTTGTGGTGCACAGGCTTAGTTGCTCCACGGCATGTGGGATCTTCCCAGACCAGGGCTCAAACCCGTGTCCCCTGCATTGGCAGGCAGATTCTTAACCACTGTGCCACCAGAGAAGTCCTTATTCAGCCTTTAAAAGGAAGGAAATCTTGCCATTTGTAACAACATGGATGAACCTGGAGGACATCGTGCTAAGTGAAGTAAGCCCAAGAGAGAAAGACAAACACTGCATGATTCTACTTGTATGAGGTATCCAATATAGTCAAACCCATAGAAGCAGAGAATACAATAGTGGTTACTAGAGGCTGGAGGGGTGGGGGGCAGGGGAAATGGGGTATTGCTATTTAATGGGTATAAGGTTTCAGTTATGCAAGATAGATAAGTTCTAGATATCTGCTATACAACATAGTGCCTGTAGTTGACAATATGGTATTGTGCACTTCAAAATTTGTTTTCCTGACAAATCTCATGTTAAATGTTCTTACCAGAGAGAGAGAGAGAGAGAGAGAGAGAGAGAGAAACGTACACAAAAGGAAAGTCTGGATGTCTCTTGCCTTAACAGTGGTGACAGTATCACTGGGGTTTGCATATGTCCAAACTCATCAAACTGTACACATAATATGTGCAGTTCTTGGTATTAATTATACTTAAATTAAGCTGTGTAATAAAGCTAAAGCTAATGAATGACCTATTCACTCCTACTTTGGATATTAAGTTTACACAATAATTCTTGAGTTTAGGGAGACAAGCAGCCCTCCACCTCTCAGGAGCCTGAGGAAGGTACTGGGTTGCACTAAAGTTCATTAGCTGTGAGATAACTATTGTTTGGAGGGATCCCAGGGAAATCATGAGTGAAAGTCAAGAGGTGCAAGAACACGGTGATGGATGAAAATAACATCTTGGGCCAGAATGATATCAGTGGGAAAGGAAAAAATAAAATGAAGCAACATTATGAGGATAAAACCTTATCAGGACCTAAAGGTTAGCCTTGTGGTTAAACTAAATCCTTCTGGGTTTGAATCCTATCTCTACCACTTACTAGCTTTGCAACCTTAGTTACTTAACTTCTCTGTGCTGTCAAGTACCCCATCTAGGAAATGAGACTAATAATAGTAACTTCCTCTTAGAGTTGTTAAGAATATTAAATGTTAATACATGTAAATTATTTAGAATAATATCTGGCACATAGTTAAATGTTCTATGTGTCATAGATATTATTGTTGTTGTTATTCTTACTATTAAAAAGCATTTATAGATGGTGCTGAACCAAATTTCCTAAAAATAAAATTCAATAGGGGCAAAAAATCAGTTCCTACAAGTAGATTGAGGGAAGGGACAAGATAGAAATTATTCAAGTACAGAAAAATGATTTAAGTGGAAAAATATCTTGGAGAATGTTTAGCATGGGGAATAAAGAAGGTATATGATAGAGCCAGAAAAAAAAAAAAAAAGCAACTAAGCTGCAGAAAAAGATATGTAATATTATTCAGAGAATTTATTTCTAAGAATAATCTTTACCTGAATAATTTTATTTATAAGGCTGATAAAATTGATCTATTGTAAAGACGCTTGCTATTTTCTACTCAGCAAATCAAGTTTCTACCTCTTCTTTCCCAAAGTTTAAGCAGAATGAAGACAAGTTAACTACTGTTATATGTATTAAAACTGTGAGTTTCCTTAAAATAGAAAGAATGGCAAATGGAAATTTTTATCATTCTCGACCTTTCAAAGATTTCATACATTAGCTTATTGCCAGATAGTGCGATATAATGTGGAGATGATTTTTTTTCTCGTTTTTTACTATTTTTTATAATTTAAATTTTAAAAGCATGTCAGAATTCCAGGCTTACCGGAGAATCTTAAAACTACCCTGTTGCTAAACAGCTGTGGAGATCAACACAATGAAGGAGTTTCCCCCAAAATGACCGTCTTCCTACATGCCAATGTGCAGGGTAAACATTTATTAAAAGCCCACTTGCAAGGCTCAGCAAAAGAGATAAAAGAGATCCTGGGTTGCACTAAAGTTCATCAGCTGTGAGATAACTATGGTTTGGAGGGATTCAGGGGGAGACATGGGAGAAAGGTCAAGATGCACAAGAACATGAGAACGGAGCGATGGGGGAGGCTGTGTTCCCTTTTCATTCTCAAAGTGATTTTTCATAAAGGCAATTTTACATTTTCCTGAAGATTATGCAGCTACATAAGAGCACAACTGCTGGGATTCAAAGAAGGCTAGGATGTGGTCTAAGCTCAGGTGAAGCTCTTAGACTAATAGAGGAGAGCGATAAAAAGTGAGATAATTTCAGCATAATATGCTGTATAACATAGAGGTAGCCAGAAAGTGCTTTGGGTTCCCTCACTGATGGAACACACATATCATTCCGATACCGAAACCATACTTTCCACCTTGTTCGTACATCTAAAAACTTACATGGGAAATTCTATACAAATGTCAAACATGATGCAGGTCTTTCACATTTAGAGAGGCATTTATCTCCTGGTAATTAAAAAATGTGTAAGCTTCGAAGCAAATTCTTTCCAACACACACACACACACACACACACACACGGACACGCACACACACACACCCACACACGCATCTTGAAATGATGGCAGAATAATCATCCATACACCATGAACAAAATGTGAACAAGTAAGGCTGCAGAGAAAAATACAAGTTGAAAATTAGGTGAAAGTGATCTATGGCAGGGGTAGCAGACAGAAATGATACCATCAGTGATAAAGTGGATAATTTTCTTGTGGGAACAGGCTGTTTTACCTTTTCATTTGCTAATTGATATTTCATAAACACAACCATTTTACGCTTTCCCAAAGAAGATTATATAGCTACATAAGCTATCTTCTTCCCTTATGAAAAAAGGGGGAAGGGGACAGCTCAGAAATCAGCTGACTTGGGGTATAGTTTTGTTTGTAAGAAAATAAGTTTCAAGGTCACCATTAAAGTGATAGCCCAATTAGCCTCAGGGCCCATATCATCTGAGTCTGCATGTGTGTTCCCCTGACCTCTAGCACAGACTGATATGACATTCAAATAACTGGTGTCCATGGGAAGAGCCTCAGGTCAACACAGAACCATTAATATCAGGGGCATTTTTTTTTTTTTTTTTTTTTTGCTGTACGGGGGCCTCTCACTGCTGTGGCCTCTCCCGTTGCAGAGCACAGGCTCCGGACGCGCAGGCTCAGCGGCTATGGCTCACAGTCCCAGCCTCTCCACAGTATGTGGGATCTTCCCGGACCAGGGCACGAACCCATGTCCCCTGCATCGGCAGGCGGACTCTCAACCACTGCACCACCAGGGAAGCCCCGGGGGCATTTTTTAAAAAAAGATCGAGAAGTGTGCAATATATTGGAAAAGTTCCCATCGTTTTTGTTTTTTAATGTTTTGGTGTTTACAAGATTAAACATCGATATTTGGAAACTCCACTTATACCAAATATTGCATTCCCCAAGATGCCAAATAATAGGGCTATTACAAAAGAGAAAAATAAAAGTCTTTGAGTATAATTTAGTTTCTGTAAAACCTTTATTATATATCCCTACAGCACACATTGTTGTAAGAAACATTGGTACTGTTCAGTCTGTAAAAATTGCATAGGTTGTATTCTAGAATCTCAGAAAAGGAGGGTAATGGCATCAAAATTGGATATATAGTAAAATAGCATTAAATGCACTGAAAACCTACATGAAGCATGGATTTATTATTATTTTTTTTGGTTGTGCCAGGTCTTCTTTGCGGCCTGCGGGATCTTTAGTTGTGGCATGCGGACTCTTAGTTGTGGCATGCATGTGGGATCTAGTTCCCCAACCAGCAACTGATCCTGGGCCCCCTGCATTGGGAGCGTGGAGTCTTACCCACTGAACCACTAGGGAAGTCCTTGGATTTAAATATTAATTCAAATGTTTAATATTTACTCTATAGCTACTTTGCACTAAGAGAAAAGCATACAGGTATATATCCCCACGTGCTGCAGCTTCCCTGACACTCTGCCTGCCCTCTGTCGCAGCAAGCTTGTTTATCGAGGGACCCAAAAATCTCTTAGGCCACAGATAGACATTTTGACCTCATTTCTGACCTCTTCCTGGGCAGAGAGGAGAGAATAATGTCACATAGAGCAAAGCCATTCGAATCTAAGACCACCTCTCAAATAATCATTTAAAAAGGTAATGTCACTAGAGTGAGGAGCAGCCTTTACTTCTTTCAATCACTCAACAATATATATTTTTTTTTTTTTTGCGGTACGCGGGCCTATCACTGTTGTGGCCTCTCCCGTGGCGGGAGCACAGGCTCCGGACGCGCAGGCTCAGCGGCCATGGCTCACGGGCCCAGCCGCTCCGCGGCATGTGGGATCTTCCTGGACCGGGGCACGAACCCGTATCCCCTGCATCGGCAGGCGGACTCTCAACCACTACGCCACTAGGGAAGCCCAACAATATTTTATGAATGCCTAGCATGTATCGGGCAATGTGCTGAGTGTTAGTGATATTCATTTCCTCGAGAAATCCATATATTTGTTTTTCTATTCATCGACCAAATCACTCTTGAATATTTGGTATTATAGTAAATATTAAAAATACTATGGTAAATAAAATACTCTTCCCCCAGCCCTCGAAAAGGAGCTCACCGCCTTCAGTTGGAGTAAAACACATGAAGAAGCCGCTTCACTTGAGAATGATACAGTCTAGACAGGATAAGCACAGCCTCCTGGGAGGACACAGCTCAGCCCCACCGCCAGGGAAGTTTCCTCTTCCCAACATGAGACTGAAGCCAAGACCTGAAAGGAGGTAGGCTGGGGTTCTGGTGGAGTCCTGGGCAGAGGAAGGAGATGGCGGGTAAAGAGTCCTAGAGCCAGAGGGAGCTTGGTGCGTTCTGGGGACCAGCCAGTCATTCAGAATGAATGAGTGCAGGAAGCGGTTAAAAAAAAAAAAAAAAACGAGACTGCAGCAGAAAGCACCAGCAGCTCCAGAGTGCCTCGTGGGCTAAGCTGAGGCATCTGACCTTTATCCCGAGAGCAGGATTCCCCAGTGTGGCTGGGTGGTGAGCAAGAAGATTTTAGATGGTGTGCTACCCAATGTTTCTTCTTTTGGTAGCTAATGAATTTTATATGCATTAGAAAATATATAACGCATGCATCCAACATATTCTATTACATTACTGCTCAAGGTAAGGCTGAGGGACAAAAGTGATTCAATTCACACAAATGTTTATATATGTCATATTATCACTGGTACATGAACAACCATAAGAGACTGACTGGGAGAAATGCCTGAGACCGACAGATTGCCTTTGAATGATTTTATGCAGGGAAGTAACAGGACATGACTTCTGAGTTAGACACAACACTCTGGTTGTGGAGAATGCATCAGGGCAGTGTTTGTCAAACTTCTGATTAAATTCCATTAGAGGATTATGAAATCAAATTTAAAGTTGTAACTGGCAGGGTTTTTTTTAATGAAACATAATAGGATAGAATGAATAATATCAGACAGCTTCACACTATCAATACTTTTAAATATATTATGTTCATGTATACATGTGTGTGTCTTCACTGAATTACAGTGTAAAATGGTTTTCTTCCTGTGAGTCGAGTTCAAAGAAAGTTTAAAAGCCACTGGAAATAGACCAGTTAAGAGGCTGTTGCAGTAGTTTGTTCATTCATTCAACTGGTATTTATTGAGCACATCTTATTTGAAAAGTGCTGTTCTAGGCACTGAAAATATAGTTGGTGAACAAAACAGAAAATGTCCCTGATCTCACAAGATTTACACATTGGTGAGGAGAGGATACAATGAACACGTAACCAAATATATACATAAGACAATTTGAGGGATGGCTAGTTTTTAAAAGCTATAAATCCAAGGGAGAAATGTAAGCTCCACACAGGCTGTTTTTTCACTGCTCTGTCCCGAGCACCGAGAATAGGAATGGTGCCTGGAACATAGTAGCTTCTCAACAAGTATTAGTTGATTGAGTGAATAAGGGGAGTTGTTGGTTTGACTCAGGTAGTGACAACAGAAATTAAGAGAGGTTGGATGGATTCAAGATATATTTAAGAGATAAAATAAAAGGGGCTTAGTGAGAAAAATAAAAAGATTTGGGGGCCAAGAGATAAAAAGAAGAAGAATGATTTCCCTACAGCCTATTCTAAATATACTAATCAGAGTGACTGTATGATTTCTCCACTCCAAACCCTCCCGTTGTTCTCTGTTATACTCAAGAGTAAAACTCAAAATCCTTACAATGGCTGGTAAGGCTGCACATGATCTAGGCTTGGGTACCTCTCTGACCTCATCTCTAATAATCTCCCCCTGGTTCTCTCTGTTCAAGCCACACTGACCACCTTGCTGTTCCTCAAACCACCCAATTAAGTTCCTGGTCAAGCAAGGCCTTTGAACTAGCTGCCCCTCTTCCTGAAATGTTCTTCCCCCAAATATTTATTCATACAGCACAGTCGTCGCTTCCTTCATGAGGTCTATTCTGACCATCCCATCTGATACTACAATTCACTTTCCATGACATTCAATGCTCTGCCTGCTCAGTTTTTCCTTGATAGCATTTATTGTTGTGTATATAATATATAAAAATATATATAACATACATAAAATTTATTTATTATTTTCATTGTCTCTCTCCTCACAAGATTGTAAACTCTCCTTGAGCCTAGAGCACTGCTTAGCACATTGTAGGTGCTCCAAAAAATATCTGACTAAAGAAAATGAAAGATGACGCTCAGGTTTCTGGTATGAGCAACCGGGTGGATGCTCACTGAGGCTTAAATCTTAGGAGGATGAGAGATTTGGTGAGAAATAACAAGTTCCGTTTCAGACATACTAAGTCTGTGAGACCAACATCCAGGTGGGAATGACCTTTAAGCAGTTGCACACATGGGCCTGGCACTCAAAAGAGCCAGAGGTATAAATTTGAGAGTCCCTGGATTATAGACAGCATTTGAATGGGTGACACTGGAGAGAAAAATGTAGAGAAGGAAGAACCTTGAGAAACAGCAGGAGGTAAGAGCTGGAAAGTCAGAAGAGCCAATGAAGGAGAGAGAGGATGAGGAGATAGGGAGTTAGGAGGAAAACTGGGGGTTGTGGAAGTCCATGGAAAAAAAAAATTTTTTTTAAATATTTATTTATTTATTTGGTTGGTTGGTTGCACTGGGTCTTAGTTGTGGCATACAGGCTCTTAGTTGCAGCATGCATGTGAGATCTAGTTCCCTGACCAGGGATCAAATCCAGGCCCCCTGCACTGGGAGCGCAGAGTCCTAACCACTGCACCACCAGGGAAGTCCCAACCCAGGAAACTGGTTTTAAGAAGGAAGATATACTAGTTATCTATTGCTGTGTAACACTTACCCCAAAACATAGTGGCTTAAAACAAAGCACATTTATTACCTCACTCTTCCTGGGGGTCAGCTGTACGCTGCTTAGCTAGGGCCTCTGTTTCAGGGTATCTTACAAGGCTGTAATCAAGCTGTTAGCCAAGGCTGTGGTCTCATCTGTAGGGTTGACTGGGAAGTAATCCTCTTCCAAACTGTTAGAAAACTGTCCAGCTGTTAGCAGGATTCAGTTTTCCAAGAGCTGTTAGGATGAGGGCCTTGGGTCCTTCTCATGGGGGTCTCTCCCTAGGGCACCTCGCAACTTGGGAGCTTGCGTCAACGGAACAAACATGCAAGAAGACTCCGAGGAAAAGTGCAAGCAAGTCTCCTATAACTTAATCTCAGAAGTGCCATGTCATCCCATCTCACTTGCGTCTTATTCTGTTCTTTAGAAGAAAGGTACTAGGCTCAGCCCACACACAAGGGGAGAGGATCGCAAAAGGGAGCGAATACCAGGAGGTGGAGATCCCTGGGATCCATTTTCGAAACTGCCTCCTACAGAAGATGTGTCAGCAGTACTAAATGTTGTAGCGTGATCAAGTGTCCAGGAGAGCTGGCAATCTCCTGGGAAGCCATGTGTTATTTTAGAGAGAGCTGGCTTAGGAGTCTGTGGAGTCTGATGGACTGGAAGAAGTCGAGACAGCTATCCTAGACAATTCTTTCAAATGCTTAGATACGAAGGAAAGGATAGAGAGAGGATGGCAGGAGGAAAGAATGGCGTCAAAGCCAGATTGTGGGTTTTTTAAAAATTGGAAGAGATTTGAATGTGTTGAAATGTTATTGGGTAGGCATCGATAGAAAGGAAGAGACTGTGGGCCGAGAGAGAGAGACGAATCACTCAGATGGTCTTATAAGGGATGGAGAAGACCAGCAGTGATTCCAGGAGAAAGATGATGAGAGCCTCAACAGTAACTATCATTCATAAGGTCTTACTTGTCCAGGATTATTTTAAGTGTTTATTATTACTGTAAGACTTTTATACCACGCTATACACCAGGAAACAGGCCTAGAAAAACTAAGTAACTTGCCCAAGTTCACATAGTAAATAAGAGGAGCAAAATTTAAAATCAACCCCTAGGCCCGTGGGTCTCAAAGTGTAGCCCAGCAGCATCAGCGTCACCGAGGAACTCGTTAGAAACGCAAATTATCATGTCCCACCCCAGACCAAGTGAATCAGAAATTCTGGGGGTGGGGTCCAGTGATCTGTGTTTTAACATGCCATGCCCTCCAGATAACTCTGAAGTTTGAGAAGCATTGCTCCAGATGATACCGCCCCTCAGGGCCCAAACTGGGGTAGGTGTGATAAAGATGAGAGAAGAGGACAGATTAGAGAATTATTTAGAAAGTTAAGGGAGAGTAACTGGGTGAAGAAATCCAGGATGACTTTCTAGCTTGAGTGACAGAGAAATCACGAAAAGAGGGAGGAAGTTTTGTAGAGAAAGGTGACAGTTTTGGACAAGCTGATTCTGAAGTTCTAATAGGCAAACAGGTGGAGCTATCTAGTAGGCAAATGAACATATACCTCAGACGGTGGAAGGGAAGGTCATGGCAGAGAAGCCTGCCCCTAACATTTGCAGGGCCTGGGGCAAGAGTGCACATAACCTGGACCTAAATATTTAAAAGTTATAAATCAAACTGACTTATTTTTAAATAAAATACACTGTCTCCCTTTACCATGACAAATATATCTTCATAATGACAAAATTTTTAAAAATGTTTATAAAGAGATGTTTTTTATATGCCTGAAGGTTGGCAAAATGGCTGATGATTTGGGAGGTCTGTTGATGGGTCAGCAGTGGGGATGAGTCATAAAATATATACGTAATTCATAAATTATTGTTCCTTTCCTTTATGAAATTTATTTTTCATGCCTTCATTTTAGCAAAATTTTCAATAATGTTGTTATAATGAAGATTTTCACATAACTTGTATGCAATTGACAGTAGTGATTCAAAGGGTTAAACAGTAAATGTAACCGTATTCAAAGTACCCAAAATTTTTAATAAATTTTCATTAAAATGTAAATCAAAATGTAAAAAAATTTTAAATTGCTTTTCATGTACATTTCTAAAAATTCTTTTTCTTCTATTCAAAACTATTAAAATTGAAAAGCAAAATACAAATTACTATGAATGAATATCAACAATTTAAATCAAAACTACTTAAAGTTGAAAGTTTTAATTTTTTGACAATTTAAATCTTATTAAATATTTTTATAAGGATGAAACTATTAGCAGCTCTAGCAATATTCATGTTTTCATTATCTCTTGCTACAAAACCAATCATCTCAAAACTTAGTGGCTTAAAGTAACGAGCTCTCATCTCTCACCATTCTGTGGACTGGCTGGCTGGTTCTTCTCCTAGTCTCTCCTGAGCTCTTCATGGGACTGCAGTCATGTGGAGGCTCAGCTGGAACTGGAGGGGGACCTCATGCACATGCCTGGGGCTGTGACGGGGTGGCTTGGAGACTGGGACTTCTCTCTCCACATGGTTTCTCATCATTCAGTGGTCTGAAGGAAGGTGGCTTCCTTACATGGTGGCTGGATCCCAATAGGAAAGCAGAAGCTGCCGGGCCTAAGGCCTAAGCCCTGAACGGACATAGTCACTTCTGCCACTTTCTATTGGTCAAAGCAAGCCATAAGGTCATTCCAGATTCAAGTGGAGAGAAATGGACTCCACTTCTTGATGGGAGAGATGCCATGACAGGGATGGGAAGCGTTACTGGCAGCTATCTTTGCAAACAATTTACCACAGTCCATCTGGTTGCCAATGTAAAGAATTGGTTATTGGGCTTCCCTGGTGGCGCAGTGGTTGAGAGTCCGCCTGCCGATGCAGGGGACGCGGGTTCGTGCCCCGGTCCGGGAAGATCCCACATGCCGCGGAGCGGCTGGGCCCGTGAGCCACGGCCGCTGAGCCTGCGCGTCCAGAGCCTGTGCTCCACAACGGGAGAGGCCACAGCAGTGAGAGGCCCTCGTACCACAGAAAAAAAAAGAAAGAAAAAAAAGAATTGCTTATCTTCATAGCTTCACAGATGTTATGCCTAGACCTACATACATACAAATTTAAAATAATAGGCTATATTAAATAATAGGATATATAATTTTAAATAATATTATTGTTTAATATTATAAAATGCTCCTCTGCCATTCTGTGCAACAAGTGTGAGTAATAGGAGAATCAGGATTTAGAACATGAAGAGAAGCAAGAAAATGGAGGCTCAGCAGCCATTTTCTACTCCTACTGGGAGACACTTTGTCATGCAATCATCTTTTATACCTCACGCAGTCTGAGAGGAAGGATTTGACCAGTTAGTGGTCTAAATACTTACCCTGCTCAAATCCTCTTCAAACTCGGAAGCAGCACCCATCTCTATGTCAGCAGCACTTATTTAGAGGTAGCTGCCTTTTGTTTTAGGGACGTAGGGCAAGAGATGTGGAGAAGTATTTCCTTGAGACCTGAACAGTATTAGTAGAGTAGATGTTTAAAGATATGGGTCACACTGTACCTGTGCTGACTGCTGGATTCTGGATGACAAAGGTGCTGAGGTAGTCCTCAATTAATTTACATTGTATGTATTTGCATATGTAAGGACCTCCAAAGTACACAGTCCAGGGCAGGACCCTCTTGTCTAATGAAAGTACTGAGTAGGTACCACTGGATAGCAGGTAACATGACAGTAGAGGAGAGAGAATCCAGGGAGAGTGGAGAGACCAGAAAGGATAGAACTCTGGGGAATAAACACATTGTTTACAGAATGGATGGACTGAAGTATCCATCAGTAGGAGAAATGATTAAATAAATTACGATGCATTCATTCTATGAAATACTAAGGAACTCCTTTCTCTCATTCTGTCTTTGTCTCTGTCTCTCTCTACATGAATATGCATGGACTGATCTCTAAAGTAAAACACAGAATAAAACAGCCAGCAAAGTGTAGGACAATAGGTATAACATGATTTAGATTTATATCACACACACACACACACACACACACACACACACACACACACGTGACTGCATGAAAAAGGACTAAAAGCAAATATACCAAACTGCTAAGTGTTTGGAGGTGCAAAGGGGGATTTTCACATTTTATTCAGCCACCTAGAATAACTTGTTGTCTCTGAACATGAGTTTTCTGTTATGTAAAAAAGAGGTAATAATAGTAATCACTTCACAGAGTTCTTTTTAACAAGTTGAGATACAATTCACTCACCACAAAATCCACCCTTTTGTACAATTCAGTGATTTTTAGTATGTTCACAAGGTTGTGCAGCCAGAACATTTCATCATCGCATAATGAAGCCCCATAACCATAAGCAGTCACTCCCCACTCCCTCTTCCTCCCATTCTTTGGTAACCACTAATCTACTTTCTGCCTCTATGTATTTGGTTATTCTGGACATGTCTTATCAATGGAATCATACAATATTTTCAAGGTTCATCCATGTTACACCATGTATTAATAACTGTACTTTATTCCTTTTTATGGCTGAAAAATAGTCCACTGGATGAGGGTATCACAACTTGGTTATCCATTCATCAGTTGACAGACATTTGGATTGTCTCCATTTTTTTGCTATTATGAATACTGTTGCTATAAACTCTCCTGTACAAGTTTTTGTTGTGAGCATATGTTTTATTTCTCTCAGGTACCTATCTAGGAGTGGAATTGCTGAGTCATATGGTAACTCTATGTTTAACTTTTTGAGGAACTGCCAAACTTTTCTACAGCAGCTGCACTATTTTACATTCCCGTCAACGATGTATGAGGGTTCCAATTACTCCACATCTTTGCCAACACTTGGTATTGTCTGTCTTCTTTATCATAATCATCCCATTGGGTGTAAAATGGTATCTCATTGTAGTTTTAATTTGCATGTCCCTGATGGCTAATGATGTTGAGCATCTTTTCACATGCTTATTGGCCATTTGTATATCTTCTTTGGAGAAATGTGTATTTACATTGCCCATTTTAAAATCAGTTTATTTATCTTTTTATTGTTGGTTTGTAAGAGTTCTTTATATGTTCTTTATATTAATCCCTTATCCAATATGTGGTTTGCAAATATCTTCTCCCATTCTGTGACAGTCTTTTCACTTTCTTGATAGTGTTCTTTGAAACACAAAAGCTTTTAATTTTGATGAAGTCCAATTTATTATTTTTTTTATTGCATGTGCTTTTGGTGTCATATTTTTAAAAACATTGCCTAATCCAAGGTCACAAGGATTGGCAACTATGTTTTCTACCAGTTTTAGCTCTTACATTTAAGTTGTTGATCCATTTTGAGTTAATTTTTATATATGGTGATAGATCACAGAGTTCTTATGATGATCCAATGAAATGAATATTGCATACTACGAAGCACATAGTAAACTCTCGGTGACTGGTAGCTAGTATTATTACTGTATTATTTGTTTAACAAAACCACCAAACACACAACAATCATTGAACAAGCTTTGCAGAGAAAGATCAATCTTATTACTTCGTGGTCACATCTGCTTTTTGAGAAAAACACATAATCACCTAATTTGGTTGTCTACCTTGTTCACCATTTTTGGTAACTGCTAGTTGTTTCCAGAAGATGAAGACTTGCCATGGGTAGAGATTTCAAAGCAGAAGCAGTTCCCAAGGACAGCCCCACCACCACCCTGGATAATGAAGCACCTCTGGCACAAGCATAAAGCTCCCCACAGTGACTATAGGAGGAAAAACATGCATTTTGACATAAGTATTTATCATGAAACTTTATGGTTTCATCCTGTGTTTCTATGTCCACGTGCATATATATTTTTGCGCCTGACTTTACATAGAATTAATTAACTTTTGAGTATTCACCCACTACCCAAATGTTCCAATTAAGTCAGGGCCCCAGCTACCCAAATACGCCAAATATCTTCTCTGGATCTTCGGTATTCACAGTGACTCCATATTGGTTTTTCTTTGAGACAGTCTCCCTGAAATCTCAGTGTTTTTAATGTGGGTGGAGGGGTTGCTCCCAGGTTACAATTGGCAACATCTGGAGATATTTTTGGTTGTCACAACTGAGTGGACACTACTGGCATCTAGTGGGTAGAGGCCAGGGACACTGCTAAACATTCTACAATGCATAGGACAATCCCCCAAAACAAAAACTTATCCAGCCCCAAATGTCAGCTGTGCTGAGGTTGAGAAACCCTGGCTAGATATATGAGATGATTATGCTTACATCTTGAACTAGAACAGCAAGGTGTGAAAGCTCTGGAATTAGACACAGCTAGATTCCAATCTGAGCTCTTCCACTTACCCCATTCTGTGACCTTGTGCAAGTTTCTTAACCTCTCTGAGCCTTAGTTTCCTCAGCTAATAATCACTCTAATATACATACGTATGTATAATCATCTTTTATATATATATATATATACCTAAAATCATCTAATATATAATATGTGGCATAGTGACTGACACATAGTAAATATTCTAATATTAGATCACATAAACATAGTTGATAATGATATCCTAATAAAAATAATACCTTAGAGGGTTTTTTTAAAAGTCAGTTTTATTGAGTTAATTTACATAGGGTAAAATCATTCTTTTCTTAGTATACAGTTCAATGAGTTTTGACAAATGTACACAATTGTGTAACCACCACGCAATCATGATATTGAACAGTTTTATCACCCCCAAATTCCCTCATAACCCTTTGTACAAATTCCCCACCACACTGATCTACTTTCTGTACCTATTGGGGGGTTTGGCTCTTTTAAAACATCATATAAATGGAATTGTAGAACATGTAGCCTTTGAGTCTGGTTTCTTTTGCTTACATAATGCTTTTGCAATTTATCTATGTTTTTGCACGCATCAGTAGCCTTGGTCCTTTATATTGCTGAGTAGTATTTCATTGTTTGGATGTGTCACAGTTTGTTTATCCATTTACCAATTGATGAACTTTTTATTGTGGCCAATTTTTTGGTTATTATGAACACAGCTGCTGTGAACATTAGCATACAGGTATTTCTGTGGACATCGTTTTTATTTCCCTTGTAACTGACAAGTTTAATACCAGGAGTGAGGCTTCTGGGTGCTGTGGTAAGTGTATGTTTAACTTTGTAAGAAGCAGCCAAACTGTTTTCCAAAGTGACTGTGTCATTTTGCATTGCTAGCACGTGATGTTGTCAGTTTTTATTTTGTTTTATAATTTAATTTTAGTCTCGAAAATAGGTAGTGGTATCTTATTGTGTTTTTAATTTGCATATTCCCTAATAACTAGCAATGTTGAGTTCCTTTGTTTTGACTTCATGTTTTAACATACAGATGATTTTGGATGCTTTAAATCTCACATAAACTATATTAGCTGGGTAGAAATAAACAACATGTTTATACTGACAAGAATTAAATGCATGCCTTCTCTCCACCCCACCATCACCAAAGTGACTGCTTCCCCATTTCCCATAAGAAAAGAAACGTCTGGTTTTGTACACTCTAGCAACCCAGAGCTGCAGCCAATCTGCGTCATCCTCACTGTGTAATTAGAGGCTGGAGGTGCCCACGTGTCTCATTTTTAGGATGCTGTGGGCTACATTTGGCCCAGATTAGGTTATACTTTAGGCATTTCACTGCATATCTCTTTTTCCCCTCAATGTTCTGGTTCTCAGAAGGCTCTTAAAAGAACAAACAGCTCAACTAACACACCACTGTAAAGCAATTATACTCCAATAAAGATGTTAAAAAAAAAAAAGAACAAACAGCTCTGGGTTGGAGTGAAGAGTCTCCCTCTCTGAGGACAGTGGGGTGATAGAGACTTCCCTCAGGCACGCTCCCTAAAGCAGGAAAGGAAGGAAAAACAAGCCCCACTGGCCCTTGAGGGCGCAGTGTCTTAGTCTCAAACCCAGCCACAGCATGCTGCTTCACATACTAAAATCGTCTGTCCACAAGAATTCTGTTTGTTTCACCAAGTGGACATTGTCCTGCCCTCCCTTCTTCTCACATGGAACCCATCACCATCACCACTTTTCCTTGCTCTCCTAGTTATGGTTGCCAGAGAAAATAGAGGATCCCCAGTTAAATTTGAATTTCAGATAAACAACACATAAATTTTTGGTATAAGTATACCCCACATAATATTTGGAATCTTCTTCCACTGCCAATGTTGGAGGCACTAGCTTATTTTTATTAAGGGAGTCAAGGTCTTACTTGGGGAGAGAACCAAGAACATACTTGATTTCTTTTTAGCTCTATGCTTGTTCTTCTCCCCCTCCAAGAGGCAGGCTATATAGACAACTACTTATTTTCTCCACCACTGCATCAGTTAGGGGACTTCAGAAGCATAAAAGACCAGAGCCAGATGGCAATGACGTACCTTTCAGTAGCAATTCCTGTTTTAAAAAAAAGGAAAGCTCCTTCCGGGCTGGCTCTGTGTACAGTCAGATGAAAAACTGACCACCCCACTTGTTCAACACAGCATGGCTGGGGAAGGAAGCAGGCCAATCCTTATTAAAGGGTCACTTAAACTCATTTCTGGGATCAGCCTGATATAAATACATTCATTTCATGTTAAACTTTTTGAGTCAGTGCACTGCTAGCAAACCCACTAAGAGTGAGCTTCTCCTGCAGAGAAGGGCACAAGCAACGTCAAACCCTTTAGCCTCTCGTATAAGGTTAACAGGAAAATATAAATAAAAGTAAATGGAATAAATGCTATTTTTAAAATAAGAGGAAAAAATGTATTGACTACCTCCTATGTCCAAGTTCCCTATGTGCATCACCTGAATGCATCCAATTTTTTTTACTTAACATACTTGTGGGCTGGGTGTTATGAAATTCTGAATAGTTAATTTCCCCAATGCTAGTGGAGTAGCTTGGATTTTTATTAGGATCAGTCTGATTCTAGAATTAGGTCTCCCTACTAATCCACATGAGTCTGACAACCATAATTACCCGAGAGAAGGAAAAAGAAACTTCCCAGTGAAAATGCTCGGTAGTGTATGGGAATTCTCACAATGAATCAGCCCCACAGTACAAGGCCTATGATCCAACAGCCAAGCAGAACCCACGCAGGCAGCTTTGACAGTGACATGAAGGATGGGCCCCAGGTGCCACAGCCGTGGATAATTTAAGCCCCTTCATTGGAGCTCCAGTGAAGGGCCAGGACTGGGGACTGGTGTCAAAAGTCATTGACACAAAGGGAAATAAAACTATCTTGTAACTTCCAGAGACCAGGGCAGGGAGGAGATCAGGAATCCAGGCAAGCGAAGAAATCCAATCATGTTTCTAGCCACCAAAGCACCATGAGTGACTGTGACTCTGAGGTAACGTCTGGGCCAACCACAGCTTTGGTCCTGTGGCCTGGGACCTGTGTCCTCAGGTGTGATGCCAACAACAACAAGAGTTAACATTTACATGGCACTGTCCAGGTGCCAGGCTCTGCTCTAGGTGCTGCACAACTTTTAACCCATTCAATCATCACAATAGCCCTTTGAGATAAGTACTCTTATTATCTTCCTTTCATCCTTGAGGAAATGATGGCACAGAGAGGTTAAGTAACTTGCCCAAGATCCCTCAATGAGTAAGTGGCAGAACTGGAACTCAAACAGAACAGTCTGGCTCCAGAGCCTGTGCTCTTAACCATCACACCATACCACTGTGTGCTAAGTATCTGCACCTGTCCACGAGGCAGACCAAGGCAGTGCTGGTAAATTCTGAGGAAAGGATTGCAATTAGCAGTTGGGAATCAGCTTTCCAAAGGAGGGCACTGAATATAGAGGAGAAAGTCAGTGGAGAAAACCATGGTGAAAGGAGGGATAGAGAAGGGAAAGCCACAGAGGTAGACGAAGAAGGAACAGAGAGATGGGAAGGGAAGCAGGACTGTGCAAAAGCTAGGCGAGCGCAAGGAGGACGAAGTTGCAGGAAGATAGGTCATCCACAGTGCCCAGTGCTGCAGAGAGATCAACAAGGGTGGGGCCTGAGAAACAGACACTGGAATTGACACTTTGAAGCTTGTGTTGATGAAGGTATGGGTTATTCTTGAAGGATACATACTTGGCTGCTGTAATAAAGGCCAAAATAACAGTGCGAAGCATACTTTCCCCTCACGTAACAGTCCAGCATAAGCAGCTCCAGGCTAATATGGCCCACCATCTCAGCTTGGTGCATGAGGTTTCTATCTCAGGTCTAAAAGTACGGTTCCTGTCATCCCTCCACAGTCTAGGCAGCATAGGGTTAAAAGCTTCATGGAAAACGTACCCCTTCCTTTCAAGGGGATGGTCCAGAAGTTATGAACCTGGCAACACCTAGCTGCAGGGGAACCTGAAAAATGCAGTCTTCAGCCGGGAAGTTTGGTACTCAGCTAAAACTGATGGGTTCTATTTCTAAAGGAAGAAAAAGATGACAGACATTGGGACATAACTCTCTACCACAGAGGTCACTGGTCACCTTTGCAGTTAGTTTCATCTAGTGGGCTGTAGGGAGTTCACAGGGAGAGGATGCAGTGAATAGAGAGGAAGAAAGACCATGTGAGAAGATTAGTGGTCACTGGAAATAGAGAAAAGAGATGGAGTTTGAGGAGTAGCAGAATAGAAAGATGGTCTGTACAAAAAGGGGGGAACTAGGGCTTCCCTGGTGCCGCAGTGGTTGAGAGTCCGCCTGCCGATGCAGGGGACACGGGTTCGTGCCCCGGTCCGGAAAGATCCCACATGCCGCGGAGCGGCTGGGCCCGTGAGCCATGGCCGCTGAGCCTGCGCGTCCGGAGCCTGTGCTCCGCAACGGGAGAGACCACAGCGGTGAGAGGCCCGCGTACCGCAAAAAAAAAAAAAGGTGTGGGGGGAACTAGGTATGCTTATGGAGAGCAGAAAAAAATCAAGAGGGAAGAGAGAGACCAGATGCTGAAGAGATCAGCCTTGGACACTTCTTTCTTTGAAACAAGAGGGCAGGAGAAGACAGTGAGTAAAGATGTACATTTCAATGTGGAGAGTAGGGAAGCTGAACAAGCATGGGTTCATGTGGCCCCGACGCCAGCCATGTAGGTGAGATCATCCACCTCCATAACTGTGTGTTTCCAAGTGTGAAGGCTGCCGGGAGCTTACAAAACGTAAGGGTGATGCCTCATGTGCTTGTCTACTGTCCTGTCGCCTGTCTCTCAGGGGGACATTAGTAACTATGCGCTATCGCTCTCCTACAGAGTTAGAAACCTACACAGAGCTCCTTCTCACCTGGAAAGCCAAATAGACACTGTGGATACAGAGATGGCCCCCAATAAATATCTGTTAAATCAGTGAATAAATGAATGGGTGAATAAGCAAATGAACAAACACATTTCACGACTCCGAATAGCTGCATATGCCAGAACATTTAAATTCCTCTTCAAGCAGCGTAATTCCTTACAGGCTGACGTTCGTTTCAACAGATTCCATTTCCAAACCTGCTTCCTTCTTCTCTAAAACATGAGAAGGATACGTACCCTGGAATTTCTGAGATGTTGTGGATATTATTAGGCAATATCTATCCAGGTTTTTGTTTGCGCTGTTAGAGGAGCTCGTGAGGATCCATCCGGCTAAATGTTGGCTCCTTCCAGTTTAAAGAAATAGCACCAAAAATAGGCTGCTTTTTCCCCAAGAGGAAAATATCCTTCCATGGAAGTTCTTTGCATGTATTTGTTTCCAATTGCCATAATGTCATATTGTTTCAGATGTCAGGCCAGCCATGTCAGAACTCAAGAATCCAGATATTTCAGATGAGGAAACTGCCCCTCCCCTCTCTCCCTCACCCTCAGTTTTTACAGTTAATTGTTCATCATCTCTACTTTGTATTTCAAGAGATTACTTCTAGGAAGATGGTGAAATTAACAGGAGAAAATCAGATCAGAAGTGGCTGTATCAGCCATCAAGTCCCCACAAAATCAGAAAGTCTTTCATCATGAAGTTATTGTACGTGGTAATGTGTTGAGGATTAAACAAAATGACAAAGTGCTAGTGGCTGCTGCCTGCGCTGGTGTCAACATAGGTTCAGAAGCCTCCTGCTGTAGGATGGTCCCAACCACATGACCACTTGAGACGCTGCCCTGAGTTCTTTCTGAAACAAGCCCATTCTGTTGGTGAGTCACAGAACACCTTCACTGTAGAGGGAGAATCTCCAAGTTCAACTATTACAATTGAAGAAATTATAAGCAAGCAGAACGATTCCCTCACTTCTAATAACAATTCCTCTTTCTTGCTCCAACATGAGGAAACAGTGTGCTAGCTTTTATCCTCACCTCCAGATTGCCAGCTCCCCAAGCAGCCCCTACCTTCTGAAGGACAAAGCTGCCTCTGGTTTTCTACCCTTGGAAATCTCCCTTAACTTGTCTCTCTCCAAGACAAGACATTCTTTGAAGCCTTCTTTAAAGCCCAGACTCTCTGGCACGAGACAGAAATAGGGGTGCAAGGGACGTGAAATAACTGTCCTCTTCCTTCTCCAGGAAAAGTGGCTTTTGGTGAATATATTTAGGCACCACCTCGCCGCCTCCGTGCTCTCCTTGAACACTGAGCTTCCCACTGTTCTTGGCAGGGGACAGGGCACTAACACCAATGCCCACTGTTGGTCTCAATCCACCCTTGCCTTCCAGATTACTCCACTAGCTCTGGGGGACTACCAGTCCTCCCATATCACTTTTGTTTGACATCAGAGCCTCTGACTCTCAGCCCACATGCCAGAGCGGCCAACAGGGTTCTTCCTGCCCAGGGCACAGGGAGCACTGTCCTACCTTGCTTTTCCGTCTTTTCCATCTGTGACCTCCCTTTTCCCATGCTACAAAGACACCACACAGAGCAGACCACACATTTTCAACATGTTTACTAAAGAAAATTAAAGGAGTGATTGTACTAAAATTACAAAGTAGCATTTGTGTATAATCCTTGGTTACAAATCAGTGCTAAATCCTGTCCATCCTTCTCTGATCACGCAGTTATAGTCACCCAAGATTTGTGCCTCTCCCAGGTCTATCTCAGACTATGCCAGACAGTCCCCATGCTGACCCGGTCTGGGTCCGTCCTCCTCTTGTAATTACAGAGAAGCTAGACTGTGGTGGTCTTGTGTCTGAATCTTGCCACTTGATGCACCTGATATTTCATACCCTGTGTTTAGTCCTGGGTGTCATCGTTTAAAAAGCACATTGACAAACTTGAGAGAACAACCAAGTGGTGAGGGATCTGAAAGCCATCTTACACCCAGCATGGCCAGAGAAACTGAGGACATGGGCTAGAGAAGAGAGGTCTTGGGGAGTGGACATGGCTGTCCTAGAGACTGATGAGACACCTTTGCTGCTTTCAGCCCAACACAAAGATGTGCCTTTCTTACACTAACTCAGCTACGCTAAAGGGGTTCAGACTGTTCTAGAAAACAGTGTTTCTTTATCTAAATTGTTCTAGCAGCAATGTTCCTTCCAGCAGAGATGTTCCACACGAGATTCGTGTGCTGGGTGAGGGCTGGCCTTCCAACTCCATAGTTGTCTATGTCTATGGAGAACACAGAGAGAGGGTCCAGAGGTTTTCGGTTACTATAATCCTCTTAAGCCTTGCTGCCTGTTTGACACTAGACATCAGTCAGCTTTCACCTATTATTGTTAGCTTTTGAAATTCTGACACGCTCTCCAGGAGTTTAAAATATTCCCTTCTACAGGACGGCACAGCTTGCTAGCTTTAAATTTCAAACTTCAAAGCTGCTTTGGAAATTAAAATTTGCTTTTACAATTTTAAAGGTTTCTAGCCACAAGAAAGGTGACTTGAACTTTGGAAACTGGCTTTTGAAATGTACACCTATTGACCAATTTAGTGGTGAGCTTGGAAGTCCCTCTGCCAGCAGCCTGTTTAACTTACCTTTGTCCTCTGGTAGGTCAGCCCACCTCCTGTCTGGAGCAGACTACAGCAGTGGTTCCCAACTGGGCTGGGATTGGGTCAGGCATCGGTCATTTTTTTAAATTCTTTGGGTCATTCTAATGTGCAGCTAGGGGTGAGAAGTTCTGTTCTTGAAGGTTTGAGAACTGCCATTTTAAACCATGTTCCTCTCAGACCTCATTTTAGAACAAGCCAGTTTGCTTACGTTCTAGAAACTTAACAGTGTTATCATATCGCAAAACACCATTCCGGAATCAATGGATGAATTCTTTTTATCTGTTGTCCTGACTCTCAGAGGACCTCGTGCCTCAGGTCCACTAGACCCAACTATGATGGTGGAGTGAGAGTGGAGTGGAGGTTGAGGGATGTTTTTATATTTCTAATGACAAAATTCCGGGGCGGTGCAGGGGAGGGTGCTCAAGCTACACTCACCTACAGGTGTTTTGAGAGTTTCTCTTGGGTACCCCTTGCTAACACACAGCCTCCCCAGGCCTGAACAAAAACATCTTTCTCTGAAGCTTCCACAGTCTCAGACAAGACAGCATTGCTTTAAGGAGGCTTTTGACATGCTGATTCACAGCTGTTTATAGTCAAGAATAGCTACCCACTGGGGAAATCACATCTGTGCTGACTATTGGAATAAAACTGCCCACAGAAGTTGATGAGCCAGCAGACTCATCCTTTTGGATGCTGCTAGATCCCTGTCATCCCCGCACAAAAGTAAACTCTATGAAGGCACAGATCCCATGGGTCTTCTACACCCCTGTGACCTCAAAGCCTAAACAACATCTGACATGAAGGGGGTGCTCAAGGAATGTATTCAATGGTTGTATAAATGGATAATGAATCAAATGTCAATCAGGGCCCAGAGAGAACGCCAGAGACTATCAATATTATGTAAAAATAAATGAGTAAAGGGACTTCCCTGGTTAAGAATCCTCCTGCCAATGCTGGGGACACGGGTTCGAGCCCTGGTCCAGGAAGATCCCATATGCCGCGGAGCAGCTAAGCCTGTGCACCACAACTACTGAGCCTGTGCTCTAGAGCCCATGAGCCACAACTACTGAGCCCACGTGCCACAGCTGCTGAAGCCTGCACGCCTAGAGCCCGTGCTCCACAGCGAGAGAAGCCACCGCAGTGAGAAGCCCGTGCACCGCAACGAAGAGTAGCCCTAGCTCACTGCAACTAGAGAAAGCCTGCGTACAGCAACGAAGACCCAACGAAGCCAAAAATTTAAAAAAATTTTTTAATAAATTTATATAAATAAATAAATAAATGAGTAAAATATTTATTTCCAGATTCTGGTTTCCCTAGAGCGTCACAGAAATGCTCAGATACTAGCAGAGGAGGACCTTCTGGACAACTTTACACATTAACTTAGGGAGGGACAGACAAAGACGGCTCAACCTATATGAAGCCTTAGATCTACTTCTAAATGACCAGCCCAAATGCTCTCATTGCCAAGAGTTCCCCAACCTCCACCCCCTTCAGCCTGAGCATCAAGAAGCACCCCTCCACAGAGCTGCCTCCCCCAACTCCGGGATCCCCTGATATTAGCCGTACTAACTGACCGCACCCCCAGGGAGGGCCCCTCTCAAATCCACTCCTTGTGCCCCAGGTCTCAAGCCCGACCCCTCACACCCTTGCATAACTCCAGTTTTACCAATCGTAGAACACCCTGCCCTGCCCAGCTGGGTGATGCATCACCAAGCCCTTTTCCTCCTCCTCAGAAGCAGCTTAGAAAATCTTTTACAATTTTTCTTTTTGTGTGTGTGCCTCAAGAAATTAGAACTAGGCTTGTCCAGCCCTGCCAGTGTTAGCAATCATCTGCTGGAGAAGCATGCAAATTTGAGGGAAAAAAGCCAAGCAGCTGCATTCTCCCAATCCCCAGGGCCCTAGAACACACCCCATAGAGAGTATAAATCATTTCTTGGAATATGGAATGTGGGATTGAATGAAGAGATTCTGACCTAACCACCTTTCTCCTGGGCTCTCACATCATCCTCCCACCCCCAGAAGCAGCCTGGGTATAAAGGGAAGTGTTCACATCCATTGCTTTTGAGTTTCCCCGTGAGCCTGGCCGCCGACCACGTGACTTGGCAGAGCCTAACAGTTTTCCCTGAGCCTCTGACTGGTACAATAAGGAATTTTTACTTTGAGGCTCAGTCAGCTTTCTGATGAAAAGAATTCACTATGTCTCAGTATAAGCACTGCCTGTATCAAAATGCACACATGGAAAAATCAGGTGCTTGCACTCAATAGTTCATGTGTTGGATCTCTTGTATTTATCACATTCTCTGGCTGAGATTCAAAATGAGGGATTAAATGCTGGTGACCTGGGAGCTAGCATCATCAGTGGCTCTAGAAAAGTCCACTCTATGATGTATTATTTACACTGGGAAGATTGTTCCCTATGGACCACACCTCTAAGGATGTGCATCTTAAATGAAGAAGGAAATATTCAAGCAGCTCAATCTGTAACAATAACCTGTGATTGTTAACTACAGTTTAATGCTTTAAGAAGAGCAGCGTTCCAATTTCTAATCAAGGGGGCATTGTTACTGATAATAATTATCCCCTCTGTGCTTATCCCTCTCTTTGAAAAATGCATCTTATACAGGGTGGAAAGTGATCACTTGTTTAGGAAACTTCACTCTGTCCACATTATCACAAACACTGGGAGGTTCACATAAATGAGATGGAGGGATTAGGACTGAGAGGCAGACATTACATTTAAAGTAGCACCTGGTTAGCAGCCGCCTGATGGAACTCTCCCCACCCCCAAAATACATGCAGACACAGAAAAAGATTAAAACCTCTAAGTCATCCAGGGATTTAAAAAATACTCATCTGACAAGCACTGAATAGTCACTGCTTTCAAGGAATTTCTGGTCTAGCCACTAAACCAAATTCTGTCTTAGTTAACTATTGCTGTGTTACAAATTACCCCCAAAACTAAGGGGCTTAAAACTTTATTTTCTCACAGTTCCTGTGGGTCAGAGTCCAAGCATGGCTTAGCTGGGTCGCTAGCTCTGGGCCTCTCTTCAGGCTCAACAAGACTCACTTCCTCCCTCACTCACATGGTTGTTGATGGGATTCAGCTCTTCACTGGTGGTCGGACTGAGGATTCCTTGGTTCCTTGAGATATGGGCTTCTCCACAGGGCTTATCACAACCTGGCAGCTTCTGAGGAGTTTTAATAATATAACAGAATGGAGTAAACCCGGAGACAAGCAGGAATGATCCAAATTCCCCACCCGTTCCCCACTCACAGCTGATCTGAGGAGTATCTTAAACGTTTCATGCCTACCCATCTGCATCTAGACATCCTTCTTCCTTCCTTCACTGATTCATCCATTCAACTAATATTTGGGGGCTCTCTCTATGTGCCAAGAGCAATTTTAGGTAGTGGGAATACAGCATAAGAATAAGACACATTTCCATTTCTTAGGGAGTTTACATTCTAGTAGAGAAGACAAATAACAAATAAATAAGAAATGTACAGTATATCAGAAGACAGGTGTTATAGAAAAGATAAGGTGGGCTAAATGGGAGAGGGAGTGCTGAGGGCTGTGTATGCATGTGTGATTAGAGGTTATAATGTGACATTTGAGCAGAGAACTGATAGAGAACTGATAGAAGGTAAAAGTCTTCGGGCGGCAGTGTGCTTGGCACATTCAAGGAACAGCAGTAAAGTCAGTGGGACTGAAGCAAAGTCAGTGAGGCAGAGAATAGCAAGACAGAAGGTCAGAGAGCTGGTTGAATCATGGAAAGTAGTGGAGCTCACTGCACAATAATTTTAATGGCTTTGTAAGTCATTTTAAGACTTTGGGTTTTACTCTGATGTGGGATACAGTGGGCAGATTTGGACAAGAGGAGTAACATGATTGGATGTAAGACCACTTGGTTGCTAGGTTTAAAAAGAAATGGTCTGTGGGGCAAGGTTGGAAGCTGGGAGACCAGTTGCAAAACTATGGAAATCATCCAGGCAAAAGTAGTAAAAAAAGACTGGATTCTGGTTCTATTTTAAAGGTAGAATAAATAGGATTTAATGAAAGAATGAATTTTGGATGTGAGCAAAAAAAGAGGCATTAAGGACAACTTCAAAGTTTTTGGCCTGAGCAACTGGTGCCATTGATAGGGAAGAGGAACACTGTAGGAGGAGTAAGATGCGGAAGGTTCAGAAATCAAGAATTCTGACAGGACCAGAACAAAGAATCCTAAAATTTATACAGACCCACAAAAGACCCTGAACAGCCAAAGCAATCTTTAGAAAAAAGGGCAAAGCTAGAGGTATCATGCTCCCTAACTTCAGATTATACTACAAAGCTACAGTAATCAAACCAGTATATACTGGCACAAAAACAGACACATAGATCAATGGAACATAATAGAGAGCCCAGGGGGTATTTCCTGGCGGTCCAGTGGTTAGAACTCTGTGCTTTCACTGCCAAGGGCCCGGGTTCAATCCCTGGTCAGGGAACTAAGATCCAGCAAGCCATGCAGCCTGGTCAATAAATAAACAAACTCACACACCACTGGTCAATTAATCTACAACAAAGGAGGCAAGAATACACAATGGAGAAAAGACACTCTTTTCAATAAGTGGTGCTGGGAAAACTGGACAGCTACATGTAAAAAGCAAATTATAACATTTTCTCACACCATATACAAAAATAAAGTCAAAATGAATTTTAAAGACCAGAAACCATTAAATTCCTAGGAGAAAACATAGGCAGAACACACTTTGACATAAATTATAGCAATATTTCTTTTGGATCTGTCTTCTAAGGCAAAGGAAACAAAAGCAAAGATAAACAAATGGGACCTAATTCAACTTAAAAGCTTCTGCATACCAAAGGAAACCATTGACAAAGTGAAAAGACAACTTGCTGAATGGGAGAAAAAACTTGCAAATGACATGACTGATAAAGGGCTAATATCTAAAATATATAAACAGCTCATACAACTCAATATCAAAAATCCAAACAACCCGATTAAAAAATGGGCAGAAGACCTGAATAGACATTTTTCCAAAGATGACAAAGGCGGCCAACAGGTACATGAAAAGATGCTCGACATCACTGATCATCAGAGAAATGTAAATCAAAACCACAATGAGATATCACCTCACTTCAGTCAGAGTGGGCATCATCAAAAACATCACAAATAATTAACATTGGTGAGGACATGGAGAAAAGAGAACACTTATACATTGTTGGTAGGAACATAAATTGGTATAGCCACTATGGAAAAGAGTACCGAGGTTCCTCAAAAAACTAAAAATAGAACTACCATATGATCCAGCAATTCCACTCCTGGGTATACATCTGAAAAAAACAAATACACTAATTCGAAAAGATGCATGCACCCCAATGTTCATAGAAGCATTATTTACAATTGCTAAAACATGGAAGCAACCTAAGTGTCCATCAACAGATAAATGGATAAAGAAGATGTGGTATATATATATATATATATATATATATATATATATATATATATATATATATATAATGGAATACTACTCAGCCATAAAAAGGAGTGAAATAATGTCATTTGCAGCAACATGGATGGACGTAGAGGGTATTATGCTTAGCAAATTAAATCAGACAGACAAAGACAAATACTGTATGTTATCACTTATATTTGAACTCTAAAAAATAAAACAAACAAATGAATATAATAAAACAGACTCACAGAAAAAGAAAACAAACTAGTGGATACCAGTGGGGAAAGGGAAGGGGAGAGCAGTGAGACAAGGTTGGAGGATTAAGAGGTACAAACTATGATGCATAAAATAAATAAGCCACAAGGATATATTGTACAGCACAGGGAAATATAGCCATTATTTTATAATAACTTTAAATGGAGTACAATCTATAAAAATACTGAATCACTATGTTGTACACCTGAAACCAATATTGTAAATCAACTATACTTCAATTAAAACAATAATAAAATAAAAATAAATAATTAATAAAATGAATTCTGTTTCAAATATGTTAATTTGAGATGCCTATTAGACGCCCAGATGGACAAATCAAGTAGGCAACTGGATAAATGAGTCTGGAGTTCAGGGATTGATTCTGGGCTAGAGATGGAAATCTGGAGTCATCAGTTTATAGACATTAATTAAAGCCCTAAGAGTCGATGAATTCACTAGGAAGTTAGGGTAGATAGAAAAGAAAGATCCAAGAACTGAACCCTGGGACACTCTAATGTGGAGAGGGGGATGACGGGAAAAGTGCAAGTGGCTAGTAAGGCAGGAGGAGAATCAAGAAAAAGTGGTGTCCAGGAAAACAAATGAAGAAAGTATTCCAAGTTACTGAATCTTCCTTTAGTTTCTCTCAGTTTTTTCCAAATGCCCATGTGCATAAGAATCACTCTACGAAGCATCTAGACAATACCTTATTTGTTATTTTGTGGGAAATTTAAAAGATTTTCAAGGTAATTCTGACTTGGCTTGATTTTAGCCATAGGTGCTGACACAAGAATGTAACTGCGATGGAATGGGATCTACTGTAGGTCCCAGTGAACTGGGAGGATTCTAACATACTATAAGGACAGAGGTAGTGTTTACTGGGGGTCAAGTATAAGGGTTTACTTCACTGAATTTTTTTTTGATAATTGCAATTTTAAAAACTTTATTATAGAGAATAGCAGATGTGCAAAATTAGGAAAATAGTCTAATGATATAATAGCCTCTGTGTTCCCATCACCCAGTTCAGCAATTACCAACTCATGGCCAATCTTGTTTCTTTTCTATTCCATTCACTATCCCCATACATTTTGAAACAGACTCCAAACATCATACCATTTCATCTATAAAAATACTTTTTTTCACATTAATACAATATCATTATCACCCGCAAGAAGTTAATGTAGTTTCTTATTACAAAGAAATCCAACCAGTGCTCAAGTTTTCAATTGTTTGATAAATATCATGATTTTTTAATAGCTGGCAAATTGTTTGTGGAAGGGAGCAGGCAGAGTTTCCCACCATCTGGATTTTGATGATTGCATTCTCATGCTGGTGGTGCTGAAATGCTTAGCATGCTCCTCTATCCTCTGAATTTCCTATAGAAAGGAGTTGAATCTAGAGGCTTAATCAGGTTTGTCAGATTTTTTTTGGCACGACTACCTTATAGGTGCTGCTGCTTTCTTCCACCAGGAGTCCCTTAATGTCTGGTTGCTCCTCTTTTTTGTGATGCTGGTGGCTGCTGATGGTCAAAGCCTAGATCCATCATCACATTGGGGGTTGCAAAATGGTTCTAACTCTATCCATCCTTCTTCATTTACTAACTGTAATACTTCTATAAAGAGAAACTTCCCACAATCTGTATTTGGTTTCTCCATGATACAGTCCAAAAACGGAAAGGCACTATAATGCTTAATTTCTTATTTATCAATTTTAAAAATAATGAGTTGGTGTCTAGCATCCTCCCACAGAGACCAACTAGGGTATTGTGAATGCATGGATTTAATTATTTGAGTGTTTCAATCCACTGCAGTTATCCTCACTGATGCTCAAATTATCCACCACTGGCCAATGGAAGCCCCTTCACATAGGTTCCTGAATCCTTTTGAGGTATACTCACTATCTGGTGTGGCAAGATGTTCAGGTTTACCTTCTATATTTCCCATCCAGACCTAGAATCAGCCATTTCCCCTAGAAGCCCTGGTTCCTTTTAGTAGAAAAGGAATTGAAGTTGTTATGTACCATATAGGGTCACAGAATCAAAGAGCCAGGCGGTAGGTGTTGAAGGAGATGTCACTTCAGTGAGCAAAGCTATACTAGAGTCCCCTAGAACTCAGAATTTGACTGGGAACCATTCACACCAACCTCCTCTCAAGCTGTTGATCTAAGAAAAGGATGCTATTATCTCCCAAGCAGACAGTGTTGGGCCAAGCTGATGGCATTGTTTCATTCAATCCAAGTAAGTAAAAGGAGAAAAATGATGTCCATGAAAAAATGCTACTAAATAAGGGAAAGGAAAAGGGGAAGGGACAAATCCCTGAAAATGCAGACTGCAACAGGACACAGAAAGAAAATACTGTGAAATTATTTGGCATCCTCAATAAGATGGAAGAAGAGATGTCTTTCAGAAAACATGAGCAGATAGTCAGAGGATGAAAACAAGCTGAAAAGAAAAAAGAACAAAATAAATAGAAAGGTAGATGCATGAGAAAGAATTCTAAGGGAAAAATCATAAACACAAGGGCAAGAATATGATCAGACTCTACATCTATACACATTATACTGTTGTTTTCACCTAATTATATATGAGAAACATCTTTCCATATGTCATTAAATATTTTTTACCATAATATTCCTAATAACTGGACTGCATGGGTAATTCAACATATGAAGGGTCATACTCCATTGAACTTACCCTCTTGTTAGAAAATTAGGCGTTTTCCAAGTTTTTCTGCCATTCTGCGCAATGTGAAGATATACACATTCTTGTATATCTGCTCAATAAATAGTTATTTACTGAGCATCTAATGATTATTACCGGGCACATGCTGGGGTGCATGGTAGTGAAAGAGATGGACACAGTTCCCATCTTCATGGACCTTGCAGCCCAACAGGGAAACAGGGCAATTAAGTAAGAAATTTCAACACTTTTGTGATAAATGGTAGAGAAATTGTATGGTAATAAGGAAGCACATGGCCGGGAAGCCTAACCTACTTTAGATTTTCCTGAGAAAGTGACATGTAATCTGAGACCTGACAAATGAGAGGAGCTAAGCTAAGAAAAGAATTGCAAATAATATTTTAGGGAGAAAGAACAGCATGTGCAAAGGCCTGAATATGAGAAGAGCAGGACACACTCAAGACGAAAGAAATTGAGTGGCAGGTCACCAAGGGCCTTGTCACTGAAGGATGTTAAGCATGGGTGTTCCGTGGCCAGTTTTTTTGCTCTAGAGGAAGCACCCTGGAGCACAATGGACATTAGATTGAAGTGTAGCATGACTCAAGGTAGGGAGGCCATTTAGGAAGCTGTTCAATAGCCCAGGCAAGAAAGGGTGGTGAGCCAAAAGAGGGTGCTGGCAGTGAAGACTCAAAGAAGCAAATGGACCTGGAAAATATTTAGCAGAGGCTGATTCATTTGATAGGGGTGGTAAGAGAGAGGGGAGTCAAAGCTGGATCCCAGGTTTTTGACTTTAGCAACCAGGTGGTGCCATTTACGAGTATCGGGAGAAAGAGATGAGAAAAATTATGAGTTTGGTTGGGTAATGTTGAGTTTGAGGCTCCTAAAAAATCCCCAGATGGCAATAGCCAAAATGCAATTGGACATACAGACTTGCAGCTCAGGATCACTTCTGAGATCTGGACTGGAATTCTAGATTTGGGATTCATCAGCATATGGGTTGTAATCAAAGGTTTGGGAGTGGTGGAGATCTTACAGAAAGAATATGTAGAGAGAGAAAGAAAAGCACCTAGGGCAGACCCTGAAGAACGGCGCCAACACTGAAGGGACAGGCAAAGGAAAAAGACACTTAGAAGGAAAAGCCAACAAGATAGGAGGAAAACCAGGGGGAAAAAGTGCAGCCTTATAGAAGCTGAGGAAAAAGTTTGTGTCAAGAGGAAGGGAGTGGCTAACAGCATCAAATATTTCCAAGAAGTTAAGAAAGACAAGGGCTGAAAAGAGTATGATGGATTTAGTGACTACCTACATGACACGACAAGAGCAGTGAGTGACAGGGGTGAGTTGGGCATGGTGACCAGATTTCACAGTAAAGAGTCAAACGAAGTTGAGGAAGCAGCCAATCTCTCATTTGACACTTGACCCAATTTGAGAATCACTGTCTTTTACTCAAGCAAGTTTAACTCATCTACATTTATTTTCATAATAGTTTTATATGAGTTTGCTTCTTTCATTTTGTTTTATGCTTTCTAGTTTTTATGTGTTCTTGCTCTTTCTTTTCTATTTTATTTTTTGCTGAGTAGACCATTGTGTTTACCATTATCTCATAATATGAACTGGAGTGTAAACAGCCTGCTTTTAATTCTACTCAAACCAGAATCTGAACCCAGGCGGAACCCAGTGGAACCAGAATTTGAACTCTGGGGTCCACAGTCTCAGCCACTGTGCTGTACGGCCTCTCTTGTGACCCCAAATATCCTAATACTCATAGAAAATTAACTTGCCCTTGAAAATAGTTACACCATAAGGGCAATAATTTCACTTGCAGAAATACACTTTAGAGAACTAATCAGAGAATTATGCACATAGGTATTCATTGCAGCATTATTTATAACAAAATGAATTTGCATAGGTTTTCCTTTTTTAAAAATAAGATCCATCAGCTGTTCCTCTTCAGTGCTTATCTTTTTGTCTGTGTTAATAATTTTTGGTCTTGTATCTGAATTTTGGTTGTAAATTGATCACATCCCTTTAAATGCCGATTGAAAAAAATATTTACATTAAAATCTGTGCCCTGCCTGCTTCCTGAGCTGGCTGGCTGTTTACAACACAGAACAAGACTTGACATATAAGGATGAAAGAGCTCCTAGTCCGTCTGAAGGAGGCAGAAGAGGCAGGCATTTTCTGGCATCAAAGCTGACATGTTTTAAGACCTGAGAAATTCGGTTCTAAGATGTCTGGCAATGAAGCAGAAAGAAATACAATAAAGTTACATAATTTCCATTGTCCAATAAGACAAAGAATTCAGAGTAATTCTTTTGTGGAGGCAGTTTTTTCTGGGATCTAAAATCAAGCAGGTGTGGGGGGGTCTGAAGCCCCTACCCACCATCCTCTGGGCAGTTCAGGGGGAAGGGCTTGGTCAGTCCTTGCTATAATTATGCCAGAGGAAAATGACATTTTTCTGGGATTCCAATCTTTCCTTTTTGACTGCTAATAAAGCTAATAATTAATATATATATATATATATATATAATAAAATCAAGCAGGAATTTATGTGAACCTTCATATAATGGGTATTGAGGGACACTGAAGACTGGAACAGAGTTCCCCAAACCTTGGAATTTCCTGAGCTATAAGAGGCATGAGAGCATCTTTTGTTGTAGTATTTGGTTGCTTGTCCTCAGTTTCTGAAATTACTTCAGAGCCATAAAGGTGAAATGGGTGTCTTGTTATTCGTAACAAGTCCCTTTCAACCACAACTGACTTTATGTTAATGAGGCGACTTTTGGAAAGCACCTGAAGATGGGGGGCTGGCTACCAGAGGAGCCAACCTTATGATTAGAGGGTTGAAAGTTTCAGGCCTACTCCCTGACGGCTGGAGACTGAGTTCAATCACCAATGACCAATAATTTAATCAATCATGCTTGTGTAACAAAGCCTCCATAAAAACCCAAAGGACAGGGCTCGGAGAGCTTTGGGGTTGGTGAACACATGGAGATGGGGGGAGATGGAGAGGGCAAGGAAGCTCTGAGCCCTTTCCCATGCCTTGCCCTGGGCATCTCTTCCATCTGGCTGTTCCTTTCATAATAAACTGGTGATCTAGTAAGTAACATGTTTCTCTGAGTTCTGTGAGCCCCTTTAGCAAATTGATTGAACCCAAAGTGGGGGGTATTAGAACCTCCAATCTACAGCCAGTAGGTCAGAAGTACAGATAACAAACTGGATGTGCGACTGGCACAGGAGGGGCAGGGGACGTCTTGCGGGACTGAGCCCTTAACCTGTGGGATCTGGCACTATCTCCAGGTGGACAGTGTCAGAATTGAGTTGAATCGTAGGACACCCAGCTGGTGGGGGAGAATTGCCTGTGGGGAAACACACGCCCACATCCACCCTCCACCACACATTGGGACTGGGTGCTCAGACCCCTTACTATCTTTGAACAGTTTATAAAGAAATCCTGTTAAACCCATTGGCCTGGAGGGCTCTCTATGAACTTGCATAAAAGCACACGGCAAGATATCCTCTCCTAACCTGGGGAAGGTATCTATGCAAACAGGTGAGAGTGGGGTCTGGTATTCTGGCTTCTGGTCATATTTGTGTCTTCCTCTCATCCGGGGACTCTACCACCAGCAAGGCGCTTTCAGATCCCGTGCTTTTCCAGCTTTGCCATGAAAGCACCCTCACGCGAATAGGAGTTGGAGGTGGGTGAGATGTTGTAGCCCAAAAAGGCCAGCTGTAAGCTAAAATGTGTTTGAAGATTTGCAATTTATATTTAAAATCCATGTGAATTACAGTCTGTTTCATAATGTGTTATAGGTAAAAATGTGTCCCCCGCCCTTAAAACTTCTAACAAAATTGGTGCTCCAGGAAGATGGGCTGTTTTTGTCCTATCTGAGTATCCCTTGGCCAGCTGCCTTGGACCTCCCCACTCCCACAGATACACCATTATTTTAATTTGATGTTGGGCCAGTGCTTTCAGAGTCTAGATTAGTAAACTGCTCCTTTCCAGTATTAGATGTCTTGGAACAGAACATCATGTATTCTTCTAAAGTACAGAAAACAGGGTCTATATAAGCTTTGGTTGACAGGTTTTGTGTTGTTGTTTTTTTTAAGTGACATTAGCTGGTGAACATAAATGAATTGGACTTACTGCTCAGCCACTGTTTTACACAGGTACAAACATCCAGTGACCACATTAGGCAAGGGCCAACACACTTCTCAAGAAGGATCTTTTAATCTCTAGCATTCATGATTGTGACCTACCTGAAATTCTAGGGGGGAGATGCCTGGGTGGTGGACACTTGGCGGGGCTAATCTCACTAGAAAAATGAGGCTCTAAGGAGAGGTTTGAAATCTCCAACCTGTCACTGTGTGAGAGCAAGCACACTCTAAGAATTTTGCACGTTGAGTCTTTTTTCTTATAAGCTCATTCCTATTCAGTTGGCCCTTTCTCTGCCTAGGACTCCTGGATCTTACAAGCCTAGGGTTAGCTAAAGCAGCCCTGCGGGGAGGGGTGTTGTGCAAATCCTCTAGGTGGATTTAGGAATGGCCTGGGCCATCATATGTGTTTATGGAAGGCCCGAGATCATTCAGAAAAAGATGTATCCTCTGGAAATTGGAGGCCACAACCTCCAAGAGCAAGACTCATAGAGTGCAGGCCAGGGGTAGGCCAGTAGGCATCTGGAAAGCTCCGTCGAACAAGGAAGAAAATATTCCATTGTGAAAAAGTATCTAAAGCAGATGTTGGCCACCTCTTCCATAGAAGAACCTCAGAATGGCCTCAGCAGTACAGCTATTTTAAGAAAAATGTCCTCTCAATGAACTAGCAAAATGAGTAAGCTACAAATTGTATCCTTAAAGAGCTAACAGATAGAACTGTTTGGTACCACTTCTAAAGAGTCATTTAAATACTGGCAAAACCAATATTTGAGACTACATGTGTTGGCCAATGGGAAGACCCAGAGGAGGTAAGGTCGGGTATTCATTCCTCCAGAGGCCTCCTTGTCGGTTGGCGTGGCTGCATTTCTCTACAGAAAGCTACAGTCCTGCTTGAAGCCCTCCCACAGCTACAGCTCTCACCAAATTCTGGCAACTCCTCCCTCCCCTGCCTCTTCAGGCTTGGGGGTAGTAATGCTGGCTTGAGATGTTTCACCATCCTTCGCTGGTTTCTGCTAAGGCTGCCCAAGCCTTTGTGGACGGACCCTTCATTAAACTCTCCTCAATTCCCCTTTTGCCTATGTCATCTTTCCCCTGCTGGACCCTGACCCACACACGGTCCTCACTCCAGGGCCAGACTGATGAAGCTGTCACCATTTGGAACCTGTCTGGAAAAAGAACACAGTGGCGTGTACCTTGTTCTTAAGGGCTTCTTCCTAGAAATGACACGTGACACTTCTGTCCATTCTTCATAAGCCAAAGCAAATCACAGGTGTATTAGTTATCAATTGCCATATAACAAATAACCCTAAACCTTAGTAGCTAAAAGCAATGAACATTTATGACCTCATGTAGACTCTGAGGGTCAGGAACCTGTGAGCCGATTAGCTGGGTGGTTGTGGCCACAGGTCCCGCACAAGGCTGCAGGCATTTGGAGGCTGGACAGGGGCTGGAGGATCTGCTTGCAAGGCGGCTCACTCACACGTCTGGCAGCTTAGGACTGGTTGTTGGCAGGAGGCCTCGGGTCCTTACCGCATGAAACTCTCTAAAGCACTCCTTGAGTGTTCACATGACATGGCAGCTGGCTTCCCCTGGAATGAGCAAGTCAACAGAGAGTCCAAGAAGCAGCCACAAAACCTTTAAGGACCTAGTCTCAGAAATCAGAGACTTCTAAGTGAGTCAGTAACTCCAGCCCATGCTATATGGGCAAAGCTAAGCTCCACCTCCCGAAGGGGGGAGTATCAAAGAACATGTGGATTTTTTAAAACCACTTCACAAGCCTGCACCTAACTTCAAAGCAAAAGACGTGGCTGGGAGACGAAGCATAAACATTTGGTGAGTAGTACTAATGACTGGAAGAATCCTAGGAGATTTCATTGGCCACTTAAGAGTTCAACAAGATCTCGATCCGAGGTTTACTGCTGTGTTTATGAGTCTTTACTATATGAATCTTGGGGTTATGGTGTTGAAAATATAATTTGAACCCAATCCAGGAATCCCTTGGAATGGGGAGGGGGAAGCCCAGCAACCAGACTTCCTTGAAATGATGTCATTCCCAGGGCTAATCCCCTCTGGGAAGAAGAGCTTCTTCACTTAAAATGAAGCCCTAGGCAGGCGGGAGTGGGGAATCCGCTTTTCTCTATGATCCTCATTGTTCCGACCTTGGGGGCCAAGGTGGTGTCCACCCTGTGGAACTGGGAGGTCTGGGGTCAGAAAGAGGGGCCTCTCTGTGTCCATTGCTCATGTGTATGGCCTAAGCTTTTGGTCAAACCTGTTGGAATGGGCTAGTCTTGTCTCAGAGGACCAGACCATGAGAGTAGGCGATGTATCCACACTTGGGTCAGAGCATCAAGGGGAAAGAGTGCATGGGAGACAGGAGTAGCTGAAGAGAGCCACATGGTCCGGCCCCCCTCCCCAACAAGAGAGTCTGTCTCATGAGCAGACCTAGAAATTCTGGGTTGTATCCTATTAATGTATCCAGCATTTTGTTCCTACCAGCTACCCCCAATCTGCCTGACCGCACAACCAGAGCTGTCAACACAGCAGCCCAAGAATCCAGGCAATGTGAAGATCTTGGCCCATGAGTGCCAAGGTCATATCTGTGAGGGAGGTGTAGTCATTTCCAGACCCAAGGCCTGAGGCAGACAGAGATGGAAGACACCTCCAGACCAGGACAAGAGGTCCAGAAGGGTTGGAGATACTTTCTCTATCTGATGTATCTGAGGCCCTGCAGGGAAATGAAAACCACCTTCCCCAGGATCTGGGAGAAATTTCTGGTGAGCCTCTCCCCGCTGCAAAGCAAGGTCACAGGAACAAACAGCCTGCACAACACCTAGTGCTCTGCCTGCTCTACACTGTGGCCTTTGGACCACAGGGTTGTGGCACAGTTCCAACCCGGGCCCAGGGTTTGCTGTGGCCACAATCATTGATTGTACCTGTATGAGGAACAAGCACGGTTTGTAGCCAGCTGAACTTTCTTTTGTCTCCCACTAGCCTTTAAATTTTATTCAGTGGGTAAAACTTTTCTTCTGCCACAGGATGAAAATGCAGCAGGCCTCATGATTTTTCGTGTGCTCAGTTTTAGGGAAGAGAGAGCCTCGCAGTTACTTTAGGTCAGAAAGTCACGCTTGTTCTGTAGTTATATATTAGTCAGTCTTCACTCTTCATTTAAAGGAGTCTTGTTCCTCTCTCCCAGCCAAGGCTTGCAGTTGGTGCTGCCGCCTCTAGGAAAGGCTGCTTCTTCCTCCAACCCGATCCCCTCTCCTCCCCACCCCACAGCAGCTGTTTCCATCATCACCAGGTGAGGGAGAGCGCAGCAGATGAGGTAAGGTCACATGCCACTAGGCTAGACAGCTTGGTACTCTCTGGGTTGGTAGGGAATTCAAGCTGACTTTCAATTGCAGGTGCTCCAAGACTCCCACCCCTAGATCTTTCTCCTACGGTTCCCTTCCCCCGTGATTCATCTGTATCCTAAATGGTCACTGGCGACACCTTTAGTTCCAGCTTCCTGCTGCTTGGGCCCCACAGCCTCTCCCCTCTGCTTGGCCCACTTCTGATCCATGGGAAGCACTCACAATCCCCTTAGTTCTAATGAAGTCCCAGATGATCCTAAGACACCAGGTCCTGGCTCTGCCTCAAAGACCCAAGTCAGCACATCTCTCTGTCATCCCCCAGAGAAAGGAATCAGACCCTGGGCCCCTATTCACCTCTCAACTCCAGAGGTCTTGTGGCCACTGTCTCCAAAGGTGGCCACCACCAATGTCTCCCTTCCCTTTATGTGCGTGTCCACTCAGCTATCAAGAAGCAGAATCTATTACCCCGCCCCCTTAAGTGTGGACTAGCCTGTGACTGCTTAACCAGTAGCACAGCTGGAAGTGACTCAGCCAGTTCTGGACCCATCCTTTAAGAAGACTAGCACCTTGCCTTTCCTCCCTGTTGGTACCTGCATCCATGCTGTGAGGAAGCCCAGGCAGCCACATGGAGGAGAACCGAGCCCCTCAGCCAACAATCCCAGCTGAACTCCCAGCCATCAGATAGCACCAACTTGCCAACCAGATGACCGAGCCATTTGGAGCACAGACAAATGTCCCCACTGAGCCTGGTCTAAATTGTAAAAATGTGAACAAATCAGTGATTATTGTTTTAAGGCACTAGTTTTTAGGGTGGTTTGTTTTGCAGCAATAGGTAACTGAAACGCTTTGCAAGTTCTCCAAGTAGCCCCGTGGAAGCCTTTCTCACTAAGTTTGAGGTGAAGTAGATGGCAGGATGGGGGATTCAGCATGGCAACAGATCTCTCCAAGGAAATCTCTTTGCAAATTACACACTCTCCACACACTCTAACCCATTTTCATATCCCTGATCTGCCTGAGGAGTTGTGAAAACCACTTTAAAATTTCCTTTATAAGGTCAAAGTGTATGGGAATTCTGTCTGACGCTCACACAGATGTCTACTACCGTTCATATTAATTCCTCAGTTAAAGCTGGGGCTCAAAAAACCTCACGTTCAGATTCTGTGGCACTGGGTCCAGGACTGGCTGGGGCAGACACTGACGGTGGGAGTCTTCAAGCAGATGGATGCAACAGTGATTCTTAAAAAAATTTTTAGGCAGGAAATCCTGGCAGAGTCCTATTTGAAGGTCCAAATGAGTCAAAAGCTATGCTGTAGCTGAAGAGGGAGGGGGACGTCCAAGCTGGTCCAGGGCACCTCTCTTTGCTCCTATCCCCCTAAAGCAACATAAATGGCCTGGGGTCTGCAGAGCACAATTTGAACACCACTTGTGTAAGGCAACCAGCTTGGGCTTCGGAGCAGGTGAACATCTCTGCATCTCGGTTTCTTCATCTGCGAAATGTGGAAGATGACAATGCCTGCCTCACCGTTTTTAGGAGAATTGGATGAGCCCAAGAGTGTAAGCACATCTGCTCTTACTTGGTAATCCACAATGTCTCTGCTTTCATTCTGACTCAAGTCTCAACTCAACAGTAGAGAGCCCTCCGCAGCACCCCAGGCCTCTGCAGATCGTCACTCTCTGGGACAAGCGAAGCCCCTCTTCTGGAAAGTGGCCAGACTCCTGGTAAGGGAGGGGTTAACCATGGTTTCCCTCCCCGACAGGATAAAATTCAGGTGGGAGAAAGGCTGAGGCGACTGGGAGGATCACAGAATTGCTGGGATGCCCTGAGGCCTTTTCAGCGCCCCACGTGGTGACCCAGGAACTCCTCCCTCACAACCACTGTTGGGAACTTGCTGCATGCTAGGCGGATGCTAAGTGCTTTCCCTGCACTGTTTCATTTAATCCCCACAACGACCCCACGATGCACATACTATGACCCTGCTTTACAGGTGAGAAAACTGAGGTTCATAGATGTTAAACCAGTAATCCCCAAGTTTGGCTGACCATCAGAATAACTGGGGAGCTCTTAAAATGCACATTCCTAGGGCCCCACCTCACAACAACAAAACCAGAACTCAGTTCTTTAGGGTCCAAGGTCTCACACCTATCCAGTGGGAAGACAGGGCTGGGAATAGGGGGAGTCAATGGAGGCGGCTAGAGCCAGGGTGCACCAGACAGCCAGGCCCTCTTACAATCTACCCGAACGTGACCCCAGCCTCACCATAGGCCCACCCACCGCAAAGCCAGAATTGGAATGCAGGCCACACTCTTATCCATCAAGTTGCCACCATCCGAGGATCCCCTAGGGCAGAACTTCATAAACGTGAAGATGCGTCAAAGCCACCAGGAGGGTGCTGACGCAACCAGCTGCGTGGAGTTTGTGATTCAGTAGGTCTGGGGTGGGGCTGAGAATCTGGAGTTCTAAGTTTCCAGGTGATGCTGATGTGGCTGGTCCAGGCTCCACACTTGGAGGTCCACTGCCTTAAGGTGGAAGGAGGAGCCGGCACCTAGAGCAACAGGTGCTTCTCTAGATTTCTTTTCTAAGGGTCTGGGATGAAGGGCTCTGAGCAGCCTGGATGCCCCACTCTGCAACCCCAAGGTACATGTACCCCAAGCTAGATGAATTCCCCCATCTCTCCTGCACGCGAGCACCTTGATGCCAGGCGTCCCAAGCTGCTCCTGGTCTCAATAAGGAACAGTATCCTGGGGAAAGGGTCTACAATTTGCCAGTGCAGAGAAGTCAGGCCCTACCTGGGTCAGGACTGATGGGATTTCTGGTTTCCGACCACTCCGTGTGGACCCCCATCCATCCACGCGGGGGCTTCTGGCATGGTGGTGGTGTGCTCACGTGTGTTTCTATGCTTTTGGCAGCTCCGCATTTACCACTGACCAAGAAAAGAAGAACCGATTTAAAGTTCTTAGGCTCTCATTGCTCCCTCATTGAGTAATTGTCCTGAGAGCAGTTGCAGACATTAGCACTAATTACTTAATTTAATTTTATGTGCTCCTTGTTAGGGTCCCAAATTCAATCTACAAATTAATGGCAGCTCACATGCAAATGAATGGAATTCACAGTCCCCAGACTTCATGGTTTTGGTTTTGGTCTTTACAACAGCCCTACAGCCCATAAGCCAGCACTGGGTATTTCCTTCTCATCCTCAAAAAAACTCTTTCTGATTCATCAAGCACCTAATTGCACAGCTCTTGAGGGACCTTTCTACCAAAAATGAATATCAGCATCCAGTGGGCCTTGGCCCCTTCATCACTCCCACCCCCACCAATTGCAGACTCACCCGCCCCCACGGCTCCCCTCAGTGCCCTGACTTAACTGACCTGTTCCTGACCCCCGACCCCTATCTGTTCCTCCCAATTTTTCCACTCGAACCTAGGCCCATTAGGGTTTGGGCTAAGAGCCCTACGTTGGGCGTCAGGACATGTGGGCCCGCCTACTGACCAGCCGGCTGCAGTTTTCGCACCTAAATACAGGAGCAACAGGATGGTAGTTTCTGCTGAAGGAAATGGGAGGTGCTGCTGAGAAGAGAAATCTAGGGCTGTTATGATCTTAGGACTCGGGGAGGAAGTCCTTCCTCCAGGGGTTTTGGAACTCGGCTTGGAGATGTCGGGAGGGCAGGAAGCAGCTCTGGGGGTGGCCAGTGTGGGTGTGGAGCGCAGGGGGGGTTCACAGCATCACTGGGCTGCCATTTCATTTTTGCTGGCGGCTGCAGTGAGGGACAGCCTCCAGCTTCCAGGGGGACCCAAAGAGCCCCTGGAGGATTCAGAGCTCTGGGGAGAACTAGCCCAGGCTTGACATAAGCTGTGTGGAGAAGCTCAAAGAGCTCCACCTCTGAAACACCATCGCCACGGGAGCCCAGGCCAGCCCCAGCTGACCATAACCTGCAGAGAGAGCCCTGAGAAACAGCTGTGGCCTGGGAGGCAGGCCGCACGGAGAATGGTCCTTTGGCCTCTTTATCTTCTCAGACATGAAGTGACCACAACCGGGAATCGCTCAGGGTCTCTAGACTTACTATCGGGAGGACACCTTTTTTTAAGCTTTACTGAGGTAAAATTGAAAAATAATGGGAGACATTCTTAATAAGTTGTATGTTGGGAGCTTGGAATCGCTTATTTGGGCCTCAAAAAATAGTTGCTTATTTTCATCCAAGTTGGTAAAGCAAGACATCTGTTATTTGAGAGAACTATCCTGTCTTAGCCCATCCAGGCTGCTGTGCTGTCATACCACACACCAGGCAGCCGATAAGCAACAGAAATTTCTCACAGGCCTGGAGGCTGGAAGTCCAAGATCAGGTGTCCGCAGGCTCAGGTTGTGGTAAGAGCCCTCTTCCAGGTGCCAATTCTTTCTGGGCCCTCACATGGTGGAAGGGACAAGAGAGCTCTGTGGGTTCTCTTTTATAAGAGCACTTATTTCGTTCCTGAGGGGTCCACCCTCAGGATCGAAGACCTCGCTTCTTAATACCATCAGGCTGGGCATCAGGACTTCAACATATGAATCTGGGGGGAAATGAACACTCAGACCATAGCGTAGCCTGATCCCTACGGGCCCATCAGCAGTGATGTTCCATGATTCCATGAGCTATCCCCATTCCTTACTTACCTGAACAATAGCCAACAGTACTGAACACTTAGCCCAGTGTGCCAGGCACTGTGCTAAGCACTTGACATGCATTATTGTACCAAATACAACATTTCTGCACAGGAGGGGCTATACTTATGCCCACCTTGCACCAAGGAAACCAAGTCTCATCAAACTCAAGTAACTTACCCCAAATCACAGAACTTGTAAAAGGTGGAGCTTAGAGCTCCACTCCTGGCTGCTTCTCCAGCATCAGTCCCACCCAGAGGTTCCTAACTCCTGTGACAGTCAGGAACTCACTCTGCCTGTGGAGCAGAGAGACCCTCCCCCAAGCATGAGGACAGGGCACTGGGAGCAGTCAGATTGCAGCAAGGGACACTGCTGAGGCGGGCTTGGAGTTCAACCCTGGACCATCTAGGCAGAACCCACGTGTGGCAGAATGTTAAAAAAAAAAAAAATCCTTTTGCTGTTCTATTTCTGTTGAAGGATAGACACAGTTAGACAATACAAATGTGTGCTTGTTCGAAGGGCTTGAAAGAGATGCTGCTGGGCAAGAGGGGGAAAGCAGCAAGCAAAGCCCTCATGCTTGTTCAGGAACTCTAAAAAGAAAGTATAAAACCCTTTTTCTTTTTTTTTTTTAAAGGAGGCAGAAAAATCTCAAACCATGACTGGGAGACTGACGAAATGAGAGGGGTTTGTGGACTCTTAGATCAGAAAGAGGCACATCTTCTCTCACAAGCTGGATGGGTGGAAGGGTGGGTGGTTGGATGGTGAGTTGAGAATTCTCTCCAAAACCGGGACTGTCCCAATCCCCAGGAGGGCTTTCGGGCCATCAAGTTCCCCTCTCTAATATCCTTGCCCCAGATTCTGATAGGCTCTCCCAGCTGAGGATGGCCCCAAAGCCTAGATTACTGCTACGGGTGGAGAATGCAGGGGGCAGAAGCAGCAAGGAGTGGGCGGAAAGCCAGGGAGATGAGTTAGGAGTGGAGATTTCCCCCTGAGGAATCATACTGATGAAATCTAGGCTAGAGAGGTCCACGTTCAAAGGTCTGTTTACTTTATTATCGTTTTACCCCGAGGAATGTGCCTGTTGGGTTAATGTTTATTTTATTGAATAATCTAGTTTTAAGCATGTCAATAAGAGTCAGTGCTACTTTATAGGAAGAAAATGCAGTTTGTGGCTGATTTCATATCTCCACCAAGAGGTCCTTCCTTGGCCCATTGGCTCTACTGCCACCTGGTGGTGGATTCCTTTAGCGCGGGGCTGGCCATTTGGGTCGCAGACCAGAACCCCAGCCCAGGGTTGGAATCCTGGCTCCGCTCACCCAGAGCAGGATGACCAGTTCGACAGAGTTCCACTCTCTGAATTTCAATTTCCACATCTTAAAGTGGAGACCGTAATACCGGCTTTGGGGGAATTTTGTGATGATCCAATGAGTTAACGTATGTGTAGTGCCTAGTGCAGAGTAAATGTTTAATAAACTATTCATTAGTCGTATTGGGAAAGAACTTGATATCCCCGTGGGGTTCTGTTCTCCTCATTTCCATTCTGACTCGAGTGAAGCTATGGAAGGCGTGGCCCCCGCATTGGCGGCTGAATCAGAGGCTGAGAGATGTTGGCATGTTGGGCCAAATCTAACAGGGGAAATGTAACAGGAATAAAGTTATAATTTATATTTATTGTCCACCAAGTGTCCACAAATGTGGGGGATGTCTAGCTGACAAAAAAAGACCAGGCCGAAAACACTGAGAGATTGTAAGAACACACAGCTCAACCACAACCAACTGGGTGACTCCACACTGAAAACTAATTTGATCAACAGTCGTGAAGGAGCAACAGATATGACAAGCCTTTAAAATGTTCACTCACCCTGACCTCTTAATTCCACTACTAGGACTCTACCCAGAGAGAGTTGTACACAAAGATGCTCATTACAGTGAAAAATTAAAAACAATAAATGTCCAATAATAGAGGACTAGTTAATTAAATTGTGGCTTACCCATATGCAGTCCTTCAAAATTTAAGGGAAAAATCTCATCATATAAATTGGGGTGCGGAATATAATTAGAACTAGAGGATCATAACATACTGATACAAAGTTTCAATTAAATGAAGATAAAAATTAGAAGACTTCATGCACCTCATGAGACAGCTTCAAATTGTGTAAGGCATAAATTGACAAAACTATCAGGAGAAATCGACAAGTTCAACATTGAAGTAGGAGATTTTAATACACCTCTTTGAGTAGCTGATCAAGCAGACAAAAAATAAAACCAGTAAGGAAGAAGGGTTGAACTCCACAATTTAGAAGCTTAATAAGAACCCTGCATAGGACACTGCACCATACAGCTGAAGAAAACATGTCCTTTTCAAATGCAGACTTGACCACACACACAGAGAAACCAGAAATATCAGTACTTGATGCTAAATTCTAAGACTGGTGAGGATAGCGAGCCAGATGCTCTTTGTTTGGAACTCAGAGAAGATCCCCCACAGGAGGTTATGGCTAAGATGAGTTTGTGAAGACAGTTCTCCAGATAAATAAGATGGGGCTGGGAGCTGAGCCTGCCTCAGACAGAAGTCGCCGGTCCGAGGGTCCTGAGGCAGACAAAAGCAAGTGAGCTCAGGGAACTACAGAGAGCATCCCTTGGTGTCTGTAATACCAAGCTCTCTTAGTCAGCCTGCTTCCAGGCAGAGGCTCTCTCATGAATATCCAGGCCCCACCAAAAGCTATGGTTCAGTTTCCGCCTCTAACAAGAGACGGGGGTCTTCAGTTACCTCCAAGCTGGGGCATGTCCCCCAGAGAGAAACATGAGCTGGGCCCGAAAAGGAGCCGTCCAGAGCTCAGGTGTCAGGCAGGCGTGGTGAGCTAGCTCACCACGAGCGGGAAGGTCACAGGACTCTGCGGCTCCGCCAACCACCAAAGAAACTCTCTGTCCCTCGCCTACGGGGACCCCTAAAGAGCCTTAGAGGCCTGCAGGCTGGGCCAAGCAAAGTGGGAGCCAAGACTTCCAGGCCTGGTCCAACCCAGCTATGTGACCCAGATCACCCGTCATCCTCTGGGGCTCAGGCCACCTGTTAAACACAGGTATCACTGGCCTCCTGCCCACCCCAGCAAGGTGTCACATACACAGGCTCAGGTTTAGGAGGGAACTCGAGAGGTGTTTGCAACAGTAACTGTCCAAAGCCCCTGCGTGGTGGAAAGCCAGTGTTCATCCCAAACATTCATTCAGCCAACTGCTTTCCCGTGTCCTCCCCACAAACCACTCTCCATGTGCCCCCATGACCTGGTGTGGGACCTCGCCTTATCCCCCTCTCAGTCCCCGTCCCTGGCAAGTGGTGAGATGTGATAGCCAAGAGAGGTTTGGGCAAGCCACTCAGGCCTTTTAGCTCAAGAGACAAATATGAAGGGAGAATACAGAAAGGAAGTTGGGAATCTGCTGTGTGACTGTGAGCAAGTCACTTCCCCTCTCTGGTTATGCCTCCTCATTTTTAAAAAGAGGGGAAATCATCTCTAAGCTCATTTCTTGCTGAAGATTCTGGGATCCTATCATTGAAAGAACTAGGTCTATTTCAAGGGTCAGTTGAGCAAATTCTTAATCAAAGGATATCCTCCCTTCCACTGACTTACCAGGGCTGCTGAGAGGTGCAAGGAATCAGAAGTGGGGCTCGCTGAGCCACAGACCGGGAATTAGACCTCACAAGGGGCTGTTACCGAACCAGGTACCAGATTCGTTCTGCGCCCCACGCAGCAAGCCAAAATGCTGAGACGCTGAGGTTTACAGCAACAACAGCGCTTATTCACAAAGCAGCCAAGCCGAAGGGAGAACACGCCTCACATCTGCCTTCCCACGGACAAGGGGCTCGGGGCATTTATGGGATAGAGATAAAGATACCTGGCGGCCCGAGGTGTGGGGAACAGGAGAAAAAAGGTGACTGGAAAAAGGTGAGGTAATCCACGTTCTGCGCAGGCGGATCCAAGCCACAGGCATCAACACGTTGAAAAATGGAGGCGCTTAGCTCCGCCTGAGGGCGGAGTTTCCGGCCCTCTGACGTCAAAAGGTCATCGAGTGGACACTCGCGCATGCCCAGTTGAAAGGTCGGTAGTCCGTCCAGTCTCAGGACCAGCTCAGCTCAGAGTAGACGCAGGTGACTCCAAGTTCCCGGAAAGCAAGTCGGGCAAAAACGTTATTGTCTCGGCTACGTGCTGCGCGGAGGACGTGCAAGCCTTTCCTAGACAACCTTGACTAGTGAAGGCAGGTGAAATGGATTTTTGACTAATGGTTACCCACGGTCTCACGGCTGCCACCAGGACTTGGGGCAATAGGTCCACTGTTCTTCAGTCATCCCCACCTGCCTGAATCAACACAGGGGGAACACTGGTGTTTCTATCAGGGCTGACCAACATTTTTGATATGCTAATAAGTCCTAAGAGAAGTCAGTCCTTCACATGTGTGTGCATGTGTGTATCTACAGATACCTACAGAGATACATGTATGTAGAGAAACTTGTGATCTCTCTCTCTTCAAAAATATACGAATGTATAGTGAATCAAGAAAAGTAGAATTAGGAATTCCCTGGCAGCCCAGTGATAGTGATTAAGACTCCATGCTTCCACTGTAGGGGACACGGGTTCGATCCCTGGTCGGGGAACTAAGATCCGGCAAGATGCGCGGCATGACCAAAAAGAAATAAAAGAAAAGTAGAATTATGTGATAAAATGTAGGTTTGGTTCTTGAGCATCTTTGGGGGTGTAAGGGAAACAGGGACGATACCCCAGTTCACAGTGGTGCGCTTCAGCTTGCTGATGGGAACTTATGGTGCCTCAACACCAGCAATGAGCAGTCTTCCTGTTTCCTGCTTAATCTGGGCCAGCCTCTGAAGGGTCATACTTATTTCTGGGTCCTGAGTTTTGAGAAGGATACTTCAAACCAGAGGCTCCCATGTAATATCAGCTCAGGTGGGGTGGAGTCTGGAAAGCACTGAGTGATAGTTGAAAGAATTGGGCATTCGGAGCCTGGACAGGAGCAGACGGGGGGGGGGGGAATGTAGTAAAGGCACACACAAAGGCAAGGGATATATAGGTTAGCATAGAAATAGAGTTGAGTTTTTACGAAAATGTAAGTAGAAGGAAGAAAGATTAGTTACAATGGCCACGTCCATATCCGCACATAGAGTTTCATCCTTCGGTCTCCTTTCATCCAGCCTGCTCTCCTCAGTGACTTTGTTCATTCCATCTATCTCCTAATGTCTCCCAAACCCATCTTCAGCCAAGATCCCTCCAGAGCTTCATACTTGTACATCCAACTCCCTCCTGGTCACCTCCACCTGGATGTTCTCATGCATACCAAGCTCTACATGTCCTGAAGTGAACTCTTCACCACATCCATGACCATATTGGAAAGGGCTTCAAGTTTTATGGGCTGCATTTTTACCAACCACATCTGGAAGGCAAGGGAAGGTATGGAATGTGTTATTTATAACTAAATGGTAAATGTTTACCATTTCCATTTGCCTCTATCCTTAGAATGAGGTGTTTTCAACTTGGTTGCTCATCGGAATCACCTGGGACATTTTTAGAAAATGCAGATTTTTTTCCAGGCCCCACCCAAAACTCCATGAATCAGAATCCCAAGAATCTTAACTTTTCTTTCTTTCAAATTTTGACTCCCACTAATGAGATCAACGAAAGTCCATTATGTTAATTAACAAGTCATAAATTTCACCACTGAAAATTCATTTCTCACATTTATTATAGTCAGTAGGAAAGATCAGGAATTGATTTCGAGGGAATGAATGCCTTGGCTCTTATCACCACTTTTAACCAGAAAATACCTCTCAACCATTCTCTTGAAATTTAGCAATTCTGGGAAGCATTATCCGCTTGATGCCTCCAGAGGGAATCTACCCTTCATTTGGCCTCTCTGAGCATCAGGTGGTTGATTGTACAGTATTAATTTGTTCTCACACTAACTCTGTTCTTTGGAGAAACTCTTAAATCACTCTCTCTCTCCCTCTCTCCGCCCTGCCCCGCCACCAAACTGGCAGCTCAGGAGTAGGGAAAGAAAGGGCAGGGCAGCCAGGACAGGCACCGAAAGGTCCTAACCTCCACACTGGCCCACACCAATTTTCAGCGGGCTCCCATGCTGCCCCTTGGCCTGGGGATGGCCCTGAGTTTCCGGCCTCAGATATCTGACAAGAATCTGTCATTTTGTAGCCTCGATGTGCTGCTGGCTACCTTTCTGTACTTTTGATAGCTTTTCCCTTTGAACAAGCAAAATATGGCTATGCTCACCTTGTGGGCAGAGGTGGGGGGTGGGGATGAGTAAAATGTAGGCAGTTCTAAGTAGTAGGTCATTGCCAAATTATTTTAAAACCAGCATGGGAATCTAATTAGACATGGATGTGCTAGAATACACCTCCATTCCTGCATCAGCCGCTCCCTGGGTTACACACTCTGCTTCCCACTCTCAATCCCTTTTTTTTTTTCTGATTTCCCCTACATTTCACAACACAAAGTTTATTAGCAAAATCATATATTTAATATATTCTGGGTACTAGACTCTTATCAAATATATCATTTGCAAATATCTTCTCCTAGTCTGTGGATTATATTTTCACTTTCTTGAATAGTCATAAATTTAGCTTTTGATAAAATCTTGCTTTCATACAAATCTATAGATACAGTTAACTTAAATTTGTTACTTGGCATTACATACAGAATGGACGGACAACAAGGTCCTGCTGCATAGCAGAGGGAACTACATCCAATATCCTATGATAAGCCATAATGGAAAAGAATATAAAAAGAGTGTATATATTGGGCTTCCCTGGTGGCGCAGTGGTTGAGAGTCCGCCTGCCGATGCAGGGGACACAGGTTCGTGCCCCGGTCCGGGAAGATCCCACATGCCGTGGAGCGGCTGGGCCCATGAGCCATGGCCGCTGAGCCTGCACGTCCGGAGCCTGTGCTCCGCAACGGGAAAGGCCACAACAGAGAGAGGCCCGCGTACCGCAAAAAAAAAAAAAAAAAAAAAGTGCATATATATATATATGTATAACTGAGTCACTTTGCTATACAGAAGAAATTAACACAACACTGTAAATCAACTATACTTCAATAAAAAAAAAGAAACAGACTCACAGATATAGAGAACAAACTAGTGGTTACCAGTGGAGAGAGATAAAATATGGGTAGGGGATTAAGAGGCACAACTATTAAGTATAAAATAAATAAGCTACAAGGATATATTGTACAGCACAGGGAATATAGCCAGTATTAATAACTTTAAATGGAGTATAATCTTTAAAAATTGTTAATCACTATATTGTACACCTGAAACTTTCATAATATGGTAAATCAACTATACTCAATAAAAAAGAAAAAGAAAAACAAAACAAAAATTTGTTAGCTGGTTTGTGAAAAAAAATTCTCTTTAAATTTAGATATAACAGTATTCCTTATAAAAATTTACTTCATTGTATTAACACATATTCAAATGATCAGATAAATATTTCTTATAGAATGTGGCCTGAACAAAAAAGAATAAAGCCTAAGTTGTGATGGGACAGTTACTTCTGGTTTTGTCACGCGATGCAGGTTGTCATGGAGGATCTATCAGATTCAGCAGGAAGTGGAAGGTCAAGGGGCACCGCTGTCAGGCTGCATTCTTTCTTATTTCACCCAAGAAGTCATAGGTCTGCTCTGAAATGCCGAAAGGTTCATGGAGCCCCGCTGGCGACAGCAGAGCCTGGAGGGCGCCCTCGTTTTCTTGGTTTTGCTTGAGCAAGTCAGCGATGACCTTCCATTGGGCAGCCTCTGTCTCCTCCTCTGCCCACCTGAACGGGGGCAGGAGCGCGGAGTGGAGGAGGCGGTCGTGGTAAACCAGGAGGAACACGGCCTTCAGTAGCTCCTTGTCTCTCTTCTCTGATCTTTTTAATGTACTCTCTTTCTCAGCCCAGGAACTCCTGAGTGCATCCATTATGTCAGGCTGCCCCAAGAGCTTGGGGAAGGTGGCCAGCACTGGATTACTAATTAAATCAGCACTGCGCATGCTCATCCTGTCTTTCAGGAGCACATCTCCAAGAATCTGGCGATAAAATATCAACAAATGAACGGAGCACATACTTCCCATTAATGTTTCTGGCAGTAGACTTAGCATGTTCCTTGATCTTCTGTTCAAAGATCTCAGTTTTACTAGAAGTTGAGGCTGCCTTCTCACTGTCATCATCTGATGGAAAGCACTACCATGTGCCCTTCTGGACACTGAAGGGTCCACGTCAACACCTTTTTCATAAGGGGTGCCTCCATTCAAGAAGAGTTCATAAGGTTTTGCTGGAATAGGAATTCCACTGGCATGAAAAAGTTTAAGAAACACCCAGCCACAACTTAATTCTCCTCTTTCACCAGTTGAATTGCGAATATAAGAAATTCCAAGTTCAAATAATATTCCAAGATCTGGAGAAGAAGAATTGGACCTGATGAAACAGTCAGCATCAAGCAAGCAGGGCAAGATGCCAGTAACCTGGGAGAAAAGGTCCATGTTTTGGGTTTCTTAGGTTGCCACGTGGCCCTGACTGTATGAATGTTGCTCAGAACCTTATTGCCGTCAAACAGACAGAAGCGCACGTGTCTGCTCAGAACCTGGATGCTCACTCCTGGGACAGGAATCATCTTACAGCTCCAGAGGGTCAGAATCAAGGAAACACAACTTGGTCTTGACCTAATAGAGCCTGTTTTAGCATCCCACATTAGATCTCTGAAGGCCAGTTGTGAAGTAGTGAGCTCTGGTTGTAAGAAGTAACTTGCTCGAAATTGATCCCCTTGCTCTAGAAGCTGGAAGGGGGTGGAAGGCCTGAACCCGGCAGGAATAGCTCCCATCGTGGTCAATACGTCGACGGTGTTAATCTGCTCTGAGATGGCTTTTCGGACTGCACTCCAATGAGAATCGGTTCTTTGTTTAACTTCTGCTCCTTCTGCCATGTCTACCTCTACATCTTCTTCACTGCCTTCTTCACTAGACTCCTGGCCTTCTTCTTTATTACAGGGCTCCCAGTCTGTTCTGGGAATAAGACCTTTGTTTCCTTTGGCATTCTAGCCATCCACCAACCATCAGGGTTTTTTTCAATTATAAGGAGAATTTCCCCTTTCTTAAATGTAATGTCTCCAACTTGCTGAGCCATAAAATCTCCAACAGCAACGTATTCTCCACTTGTGGCCTCTTCTTCTTCTTCATCTTCTTCAGCAGAATTGTCATCGTCCTCTCCTTCAGTAAGCGCCCCAGTTTCAGCGACATTTTCTCTACTTATGGACACAGCAAGTTCCTGCAGTTGGTGGGTAAGCTTATCCAAAAGATTGTGTTCCTCCTCTTTCGTCTGATTGTAACTCCCAACAGGGGCAGGTTCATCAGCCTGTGAGAGAATATAAGTTTTGCTTAATTTTTGAAGAGCATTTTTATTTTCATCTATTGCCTGTTTTAATTGGATACATCTTTGGTAAATATCTCACCTTTTACTGGCTTCTAGAGCTCCTTTCAGTCGACTCTCAGAAAGCAAATCATCAAACTGCTGCTTCAGCTCCTGACTGCGACGCTGCAGGAACTGGAGGGGATCGCGCTGCCGCCTCGCCAGCATCTCCTTCGCCTCGGCCTCAGTCCCTTTTTGACCAGTGCTGCAGCAGGAGGCTCAGCCAGAGCCGCTACATGAAAATCCTCACAGGGCAACCCTTTCATAGATAGCCAAGAGCTGACTTTTCCTTGTGAAGCACATGCTCAAACTGGAATTAGAACATGAAGTTCACTCAACGTCATTGGAAATACACTATGTACCATTTTATGTAGGATATAAAACTTTATTTTGAAAAATTCCCACCAAGTTTATCCTACAGATGTACTCTTACATGAGCATAAAGATGAGGAAATTCATTGCATCATTTATAATGGTCCCAGACTGGAACCCACTCTCATTTCCACCAATGTGAGGCTAATAAATTATGGTCTATATGAAATACCACATGGCCAAAAAGAGATAGAGGTATATGTATTGACACGGAGCCCTCTTCGAGCTATAGTAAGTATGCGTGGTATGCTCCCCTTTGTGTGTGTGCAGGGGTGTATGCACATGCGTGTGACAATCTCTGGAAGGATACACAGGAACCCAACAAGAGTGGTTACCTCTGTGGACAGGAACAGGGAGACTGAGGGATGGGAAATGAGAGAGAACGACCCAACTTTTCATGTATAGGCCTTTAGCACCATTCTAAAAAATTTTTTAACCATCTCCATATATTAACTTAAAAAAACATTTTAACATTCTCTTGAAATGTCAAATATGAATTTCACAATCTACAAGAAACTTTGATATGTCCTTTAACATTTACATTTATAGTACTATGGGATCCTTGATTTTAATACAGTCTTTGATTTGACCTCTTTTACTTCCCTGGGTGGGGATGGGGAAACAGAATTTGGCTTTTTTTTTTTTTGGCTTTATGTGCCTATTGTGTATTCTCTGCCTTTTTCTCTGCTTATTATATATTAGGAGGAAGAAGGAATTATTTTTACATTTTTATTACACATATTCTGAATTAGCTACTGCCTCACACTATTTCTCCTTTCTTCATCTTGTCACATAAAGGAGCACAGCATTTACACCCCATGCAGTGTTCCTCACTGTGGTTACTGGAAACCATCACTTTAAGACATTATCTATTAATAAGTGGGGAAGGGCAGGTGTGGACACTGCCCTTTCATTTCAGTATGCTGTAGCCATATTTTGCTGATAGCCTAATTCCTGATACTTATTTGTTTTAATCTTCTGACTTTTAGTTAAAATTCTTTTGGGAGCCACATTTGGAGGGAAGATGTGTGCTTTTGTCAATTTCATTACCCATGTCCATATTCATTCCCAGTGTATTGTGCTGTCTAGTACATGTACCAACTTTTTTTTAAATTAGTGTATAGTTGATTTACTATGCTATGCCAATCTCTGCTGTACAGCAAAGTGACTCAGTTATACACATACATTCTTTTTTTTTTAATATTCTTTCCCATTACGGTTTATCCCAGGAGACTGGATATAGTTCCCTGTGCTGTACAGTAGGACCTTGTTTATCCATTCTAAATGTAATAGTTTGCACCTACCAACCCCAAACTCCCAGTCCATCCTTCTCCCTCCTCCCCTCCCCCTTGGCAACCACAAGTCTGATGTGTGTCTGTGAGTCTGTTTCTATTTTGTAGGTAGATTCATTTGTGCCATATTTTAGACTCCACATAAAAGTGATATCATATGGTATTTGTCTTTCTCTTTCTGACTTACTTCACTTAGTATGATAATCTCCAGTTGCATCCATGTTGCTGCTGCAAATGGCATTATTTCGTTCTATTTTATGGCTGAGTAGTATTCCATTGTATATCTGTAGTACATGTACCAACTTTGATAAAGTTCCTATTGGGCCATGTTGTCTGAGGTAGTGAGTGATTACTGTTATTTTTCTTTTGGTTGCAAAGCAGTTTGGTGTATAGTGATATCTTTTCACAAATATTATTCCTATCATCTGCAGGTATTTAATCAACAATTAAAAATTAAATAGTATATACTTATATTCAATTTCCTGTGATAAACCATAATGGAAAAGAATATGAAAAAGAATGTATATATAACTGAATCACTTTGTTGTACAGTACAAATTAATACAACATCGTAAACTATACTTCAATAAAATAAATTTAAAAAAAATTAAATAGTACTTAAAGGTTTATGGTATAAAATAAAATAAGATGGGATAGTGAGTGAGAGTATGGATGAAATGTGATTGGCCACGTCAGTATTTGTTGGGGCTGGAGGAGGGGTACATGGAGACTCATTGTATTTTTCTCTACACTTTTGAATATGTTTGAGAATTTCCATAATAACATGTTAAAAGATTTATAGTATAAAATAGCTGCCCCTTGCCTCACTTCCACCTATTCCCCATTCCTCAGTCCCTTCAATTCTTTTTGCCATTTCTTTGGACATTTATCTTCCTATTTCTTAACAATGCTTCTGGTAGTATGTCTTGATTTATCAAGACATACTAGATGAGTATTGGCTCTCTTAACCTGCCCTCCCAAACAACTGCTACAGTTGTTAGCACCATGTTTGGATAAGCTGAGTGTCCTATTTCCATTATTATAATCATGTAAATATTTTAACTTCAGAGCCAGGTAGTATATTGATTATGATTCTCTTCTTACAAAACATTTCTTTTTCTCCTGAATATTATAATAGACTTGTTTTTATTGCTTATTTCTCTTTCTAGCTATGGCTAAAACATCCCACTCCAATAGCATCCAAATACAACACTCCACACTTGTCAAATCTATACAGAAGCCTACAATTCCAACTTTTCTCAGGTGTTCTGCCTCCTGGAGCTCCCCATCTCTAGCTCACCTTTGGACATGCCTTCCCAGGACTCCTTCTGACCTTATCCTGGGTGTACCTGTCATCTCCCTTCTATGCTGGATCTTCTTTTTCTGTATCCCATGTTGTCCTGATTTTTCATCAATGCTCCTGCTTTGGTGAACCACATCCTTCAATAGCTTCTTTTTTTTTTCACATCTTGATTGGACTATAAATGCTTTACAATGTTGTGTTAGTTTCTGCTTTATAACAAAGTGAATCAGCTATATATATACATATATCCCATTATCCCCTCGCTCTTGCGCCTCCCTCCCACCCTCCCTACCCCACCCCTCTAGGTGGTCACAAAGCACCGAGCTGATCTCCCTGTGCTATGCAGCAGTTTCCCACTGTTTTACATTTGGTAGTATAGATACGTCAATGCTACTCTCTCACTTCATCCCAGCTTCCCCGTCCCCCCCCCCAACCCTGTGCCCTCAAGTCTGTTCTCTACATCTGCGTCTTTATTCCTGCCCTGCCACTAAGTTCATTAGTACCGCTTTTTAAAATTCCATATATATGTGTTAGCATATGGTATTTGTTTTTCTCTTTCTGACTTACTTCACTCTGTATGACAGATTCTAGGCCCATCCACCTCACTACAAATAACTCAATTTCATTCCTTTTTATGGCTGAGTAATATTCCATTTTATGTATGTGCCACATCTTCTTTATTCATTCATCTGTCAATGGACACTTAGGTTGCTTCCATGTCCTGGCTATTGTAAATAGACCTGCAATGAACATTGTCCTACATGCATCTTTTTGAATTATGGTTTTCTCAGTGTATATGCCCAGTAGTGGGATTGCTGGGTCATATGGTAGTTCTATTTTTAGTTTTTTAAGGAACCTCCATACTGTTCTCCAGAGTGGCTGTATCAATCTACATTCCCACCAACAGTGCAGGACGGCTGCCTTTTCTCCACACCCTCCCCAGCATTTGTTGTTTGTAGATTTTTTGATGATGGCCATTCTGACCTGTGTGAGCTGATACCTCACTGTGGTTTTGATTTGCATTTCTCTAATGATTAGTGATGTTGAGCATCTTTTCATGCATTTGTTGGCCACCTGTATATCTTCTTTGGAGAAATGTCTATTTAGGTCTTCTGCCCATTTTTGGATTGCATTGTTTGTTTTCTTGATATTGAGCTGCATGAGCTGTTTGTATATTTTGGAGATTAATCCTTTGTCAGTTGCTTCATTTGCAAATATTTTCTCCTATTTGTAGGGTTGTCTTTTCGTCTTGTTTATGGTTTTCATTGCTGTGCAAAAGCTTTTAAGTTTCATTAGGTCCCATTTGTTCATTTTTGTTTTTATTTCCCTTACTCTAGGAGCTGGGTCAAAAAGGATCTTGCTGTGATTTATGTCATAGAGTGTTCTGCCTATGTTTTCCTCTAAGAGTTTTATAGTGTCTGGCCTTACATTTAGGTCTTTAATCCATTCTGAGTTTATTTTTGTGTATGGTGTTAGGGAGTGTTCTAATTTCATTCTTTTACATGTAGCACCCAGCACCACTACTGAAGAGACTGTCTTTTCTCCATTGTATATCCTTGCCTCCTTTGTCATAGATTAGTTGACCATAGGTGCGTGGGTTTATATCTGGGCTTTCTATCTTGTTCAATTGATCTATGTTTCTGTTTTTGTGCCAGTACCATATTGTCTTGATTACTGTAGCTTTGTAGTATAGTCTGAAGTCAGGGAGCTGGATTCCTCCAGCTCCGTGTTTTTCCCTCAAGACTGCTTTGGCTATTTGGGGTCTTTTGTGTCTCCATACACATTTTAAGATTTTTTGTTCTAGTTCCGTAAAAAATGCCATTGGTAATTTGATAGGGATTGCATTGAACCTGTAGATTGCTTTGGGTAGTATAGTCATTTTCACAATAGTGATTCTTCCAATCCAAGAACGTGGTATATCTCTCCATCTGTTGGTACCATCTTTAATTTCTTTCATCAGTGTCTTATAGTTTTCTGCATACAGTTCTTTTTTCTCCCTAGGTAGGTTTATTCCTAGGTATTTTATTCTTTTTGTTGCAGTGGTAAATGGGAGTGTTTCCTTAATTTCTCTTTCAGATTTTTCATCATTAGTGTATAGGAATGCAAGAGATTTCTGTGCATTAATTTTGTATCCTGCAACTTTGCCAAATTCATTGATTAGCTCTAGTAGTTTTCTGGTGGCATCTTTAGGATTCTCTATGTATAGTATCATGTCATCTGCAAACAATGACAGTTTTATTTCTTCTTTTCCAATTTGTATTCCTTTTATTTCTTTTTCTTCTCTGATTGCCATGGCTAGGACTTCCAAAACTATGTTGAATAATAGTGATGAGAGTGGACATCCTTGTCTTGTTCCTGATCTTAGAGGAAATGCTTTCAGTTTTTCACCACTGAGAACGTTTCTGTGGGTTTATCGTATATGGCCTTTATTATGTTGAGGTAGGTTCCCTCTATGCCTGCTTTCTGGAGAGATTTTATCATAAATGGGTGTTGAATTTTGTCAAAAGCTTTTTCTGCATCTATTGAGATGATCATATGGTTTTTATTCTTCAATTTGTTAACATGGTGTATCACAGTGATTGATTTGCATATACTGAAGAATCCTTGCATCCCTGGGATAAATCCCACTTGATCATGGTGTATGATCCTTTTAATGTGTTGTTGGATTCTGTTTGCTAGTATTTTGTTGAGGATTTTTGTATCTATATTCATCAGTGATATTGGTCTATCATTTTCTTTTTTTGTAGTATCTTTGTCTGGTTTGGGTATCAGGGTGACAGTGGCCTCATAGAATGAGTTTGGGAGTGGTCCTTCCTCTGCAGTTTTTGGAAGAGTTTGAGAAGAACGGGTGTTAGCTCTTCTCTAAATGTTTGATAGAATTCACCTGTGAAGCCATCTGGTCCTGGACTTTTGTTGGAAGCTTTTTAATCACAGTTTCAATTTCATTACCTGTGATTGGTCTGTTCATATTTTCTATTTCTTCCTGGTTCAGTCTTGGAAGGTTATACCTTTCTAAGAATTTGTCCATTTCTTCCAGGTCGTCCATTTTATTGGCATAGAGTTGCTTGTAGTAGTCTCTTAGGATGCTTTGTATTTGTGGTGTCTGTTGTAACTTCTCCTTTTTCACTTCTAATTTTATTGATTTGAGTCCTCTCCCTCTTTTTCTTGATGAGTCTGGCTAATGGTTTATCAGTTTTGTTTATCTTCTCAAAGAACCAGCTTTTAGTTTTATTGATCTTTGCTATTGTTTTTTTTTGTTTCTATTTCATTTATTTCTGATCTGATCTTTATGATTTCTTTCCTTCTGCTAACTTTGGGTTTTGTTTGTTCTTCTTTCTCTAGGTCCTTTAGGTGTAAGGTTAGATTGTTTACTTGAGATTTTTCTTGTTTCTTGAGGTAGGCTTGTATAGCTATAAACTTCCCTCTTAGAACTACTTTTGCTGCATCCCATAGGTTTTGGATCGTCGTGTTTTTGTTTTCATTTGTCCTTCTAGAGAACTTTTAATTTCAGTTATTGTGTTGTTCATCAGTTTGTTTGCTCTTTCATTCTTCTAGATCCTTGTTAAATGTTTCTTGTATTTTCTCCATTCTGTTTCTGAGATTTTGGATCATCTTTACTAACATTACTCTGAATTCTTTTTCAGGTAGGTTGCCTATTTCATCTTCATTTATTTGGTCTTGTAGGTTTTTACCTTGCTGCTTCATCTGTAACACATTTTTTTGTCACTGCATTTTTTTTTTTTTTTTTTTTTTTTGATGGATGGGGCTGTATTCCTGTCTTACTGGTTTTTTGGCCTGAGGCATTCAGCACTGGAGTTTGCAGACAGTTGGATAGAGCTGGGTCTTGGTGCTGAGATGAGGACCTCTGGGAGGCCTCACTCTAATTAATATTCCCTGGGGTCTGAGGTTCTCAGTTAGTCCAGCAGTTTGGACTCAGAGCTCCCACCACAGAAGCTCAGGCCCAACGTCTGGCCTGGGAACCAAGACCCCACAAACCGTGTGGCGTGGAAAAAAAAAAAGACCCCACAAACCGTGTGGCATGGAAAAAAAAAAAGAAGAAAAAAGGAACAATACAATAACAAAGAATAAAAAAAAAAATTAGAAAGCTAAAAAAAAAATAGGAAAAATAAAAATATAATTGAAACAACTGCAACAAGGTAAAATAAAACCAGAACAGAAAAAAAAAATGGGGGGGGGGCGGGAACAAGCCAAAAGGATCAGAAAAATAACAAAGTATAAAGAATAAAATAAAATTAGAATAAAAGATTAGAAAAAATAAAAATATAAATGAGTCAACAACAATGAATCAACAAGGTAAAACAGAACCCCAGTCTAAAAGAGGAAAAAAGAAAAAAAAAAAAGTCTTGGCTATGGGGGATGGAGTTTAGGTGGGGGGGAACAGGCAGGGGCGGGGTTTATGATGGGTGGGACCTAGGCGGGTGGGGGGTGACGTTGGAGCATGGGGCGGGGCCTAGGCTCAGGACCTAAGCAGCCGGAAAAGGCCTTGGGGCTGGGGGCTTAGGCGGGGCAATGTTTAAGTGTGGGGCGGGGCCTCTGTTTAGGACCTACGCCAAAGCAGATAGGCAGCACTAGGCAGCACGTCCAAAGGAGGGCCTCTGGAGTGTGGAGTTCTGGAGTTTGGACGTAGGGCCCTGCCTGAGGGTGTGTGGGTGGGGTTTTGGGCCAGCATGGTTGGAGGGGGTCTCCGAGGGGGTCTCCGAGTGTAGAGGTAAGGCTCTGGGTGCGGGTGTAGGGGTGGAGCTTGGGCTCTGCGCAGCAGGAGGGAGGCTCCAAGGGTAGAGTATTAGGCCCGGGAGCCCAACAGGCTCCCCAGTGCCTAAGGGGACAGGGAAGGCACTGGCCCCGTTCCCTTCCATTCCTTCGCACCCCTCCCCCACTGTCTCCCCATCCCCACTGGACCCCTAACCGTGGGTGGGTCCCGCTGGGTGTAGGAACTCCTCCTCTCCCCCAGCCACCTGTCAGGGTGCCAGTCCCGTAGGTCCGGCCTTTACTTTTGCTCCCCATCCCTCCCTCCCACTCCTTCAGGACCCGTGGGCAGAGGATCAGGCCCGGGATCTCAGCAGACTCCCGGGGGCCCAAGTGGGCAGGGGAAACCTGGCCACGCTCCCTTTTGATCCTCTGCCCTCCCAATGGTCCCCCAATTTCCCCCTTTGGACGTGGGATCCCTTCCCCTCCCCCAGCCACCCCTCAGGGGCGCCAGTCCTGTCCTGCCTCCACTTCGCCTCCCCCTCACTCCGCCCCACCCCGCCCATCCTACCCAGTTGCTGGGGGTTCCTCCCGTCCCCTTAGGTGTCTGTGGTCCCCCGCCGGTGCCTGGTAGGTGCCCTAGTTGTGCCGAGAGGCAAATTCCGCGTCCTCCTAGTCTGCCATCTTGACTCCGCCCCTCCAATAGCTTCTTGAGACAGAGTGTATAGGAAGAGAAATTTTTGAGACTGCATATCCAAAAAAGTCTTTGTTCTGCCTCACACTTGACTGACAGTTTGGCTGTCAAGTTGGAAATAATTTTCCTCCAGAATTCTGAAGGGATTACTCTATTCTCTTCTGGCATCCAAGAAATTTTGCTATTGAGAAGCCTAATGCTGTTCTGATGGCAATTTTCTGTATATTAAATGTTTTCCTGACGACTTTTATTCATCTGAAATTTCATGGTAATGTGCAACGGTGGTCTCCTAAGCATGTGAAGAAAGGGTCAGGACCCGGGCATCTAACTGCTCTTGGTATAGACTTTCCACCAGCCCCTCCCCACACCCAACTCCACACTTGCTCCTTCTTACCAGTGTACCTGTTTCCTCTAATTCCTGAGTCTTTCTTGGATTCTGCTGTGCAAATTTGCTTTCTCATTAGTAGCCCCAGCTATAGGCACATAAGTTTGAGCTGCCACTGTGTTGCTTATTCAATTAATACTCCTCCATCTTTTTATCTTCCAAAATTTTGTGAACATTTCTTGTACACAGTGTCTCTTGTTTCCTTTGTCCTTAATGGTACTCAAAAAAATATTTTTTTCCTTACTGCCATTTTAGAGGAATTTTGAGAAGGTACAAAGATAAACCCAAAGCACAGTCTAAATCACTGTAGTATTTAATAGGAAATCTTCTACAATATTTGATGAAAGCCTCATTAATGCTATTTTTGTTATTACCATATTATTGAATTTCCATCTTAATTTCTGCATAATTATCCATATACTCATCTTTATCATTAAAGCTTAACATAAAATTTGCTTTTGATACAAACTTGCAAACTTGAAACTGTACTAAGAAATTGGTATTACCTAATTCCCTCCCTTCCTTCCCTTTTTTTGCATAACTGCTGAATTTTTGTATATTTTCTAAATAACTGTACCAAAATAGATGTTTGGCCAGGCCACTGGCTTAATAGCTAGTAATATTCCACATTATATAAATATATATATTTCGTTAACACCTCACTACTCAAAGTGTAACCAGTAGCACTGACAGTATCTGGGAACTAGTTAGAAATGCAGACTCTGAGGCTCCACTCTATCAAATCAGAATCTGTGTTTTAACTAAATCCCCACGTGATTCACAAACACATTAAAGTTGGAAAACTAATCTAGTATTTCACCATAGCGTGCCCCTCTCTCAGGTTTCCCCTTCTTGCTCCCATTCCCAGAAGTACCCAAGACATTTTCCTTTCAAATGTCTTACAACTTGAGTATGATGAAAGTTACCTTTTCTATCCCTCCCCCATCCTCACGGGTCTGTCCCAGAGGGTCTCCTCCAGGTCTCTGCTCCTCCGAAAGGGAAAAGCCTCGAAAAGTACACGCTCTAGAGCCATGTTACTTGGGTTCATTTAAACTCCAGCTCTAGTTAGTTACAAGCTGTGGGACCTTGGGCAAGCACATCACTGCACTGTACCTCAGTTTCAGGTGTAGTAGTAATAAGGATTTAATGCATGTTAGCTATCATCCTCTGAAATCAAGGCCTTAACAACTGAGTATTTAGGAATTTCTCCGTATCTTCTGCTGATGGTGCTTCGATCACACAGGTGTGTGAAAGGATGTTTTATTCATTTGGACTTTTGCTACTGAATCAACTGGTTCCACCTTCATCTGGGTATGATTTTATAAATATTTGCTGAATCAACAGATTCCCCAAACCTTTTGGACTTGTGGAGTGCCCAGGAAGTGAACATACTTCCTGTTAGAGCTTTAAGAATGAGGGATCCATCTTCTTCAAGGTTCAACAAATATTCTGAGAAAAATGAGCACAGGGAACAATAGGGGCGGGAGGTAGGTGAAGGGAGAAAGGCAGAGGAATTTCAGCATTGGTGGGAGGAGAGGGGGAAATGGGGACAGATATTGTCTAGAGGGCAATTGTCTAGTGATGGACTTAACTTTCCCAACTTTAAGTATGATGATGGCTGGAGGTTTTCCACAGATGCCCTTTATCAGACTGTTTCCTTCTATTCCTAGTTTCCTGAATTTTATCATGAATCAGTGTTGAATCTTGTCAAATGCTTTGTCTACATGTTTTGAAATGATCATGAAGTATTTCCTTTATTCTGTTAATATGGTGCTTATAGTTATTGACTTTTAATTTTAAACTAACCTTTCATTCTGCAATAAACTCTACTTGCTCATAAGGTATTATGCTCTTTACATATTGCTGGATTCAATTAGCTAATAGTTTAATGATTTTTGCATCTATGTTCATGATATATATTGATACGTCACTTTCTTTCCTTGAAATGTCTTTCACCAGTTTTGGTATTAGAGTAATACTTGTTCTCATTTTTTCAAAAAGTTGGTAAAAGTATTCCCTTTTCCCTATTTTCTGAAAAGTTATGTAGAATTAAAGCTTTTCTTCCTTAAATATTTGATAGAATTCACCAATAAAGCCATGTGGACCTGAAGTTCTTTTGCAGGAAAATTTCTGATAATAAATTTCTTTGATATAAGGCTATTTACATTTTCTGTCTCATATCAGTTTTAGAAAGCTATTATTTTTCAAGAAATTTGATGACTTCATCTAATTTATTGGTTAAAATTTGTCCATTATTATCCTTTTAACGACTGTAAGATCTATAATAACATCCCCAATTTCATTCCTGATAGGGATAATCTGTGCTTTTTCTTTTTCCACTGAGTTTTGATAGAGGTTTAACTTTATTACTCTTCTCAAAGAACGAACTTTTGGCTGTGTTAACTCTATGATTTACCTGTTTTCAGTATCACTGATTTTTGCTCTTACTTTTAATATTTCTTTCTTCTACTTACTTGGAATTTATTTATTTATTTAATTTTGGCTGCGTCGGGTCTTCATTGCTGTGCACAGGCGCTCTCTAGCTGTGGCGAGCAGGGGCTACTCTTCGTTGAGGTGTGTGGGCTTATTGCAGTGGCTTCTCGTTGCAAATCATGGGTTCTAAGCGTTCGGGCTTCAGTAGCTGTGATGTGTGAGCTCGGTAGTTGTGCTCGTGGGCTGTAGAGCGCAGGCCCAGTAGTTGTGGCACACGGGCTTAGCTGCTCTGCGGCATGTGGGATCTTCCCAGACCAGGGATCAAAACCTGTGTCCCCTGCATTGGCAGGTGGATTCTTAACCACTGCACCACCAGGGAAGTCCTTACTTTGAATTTAATTTGCTCCTTTCCCCCCTAGCCCCTTCCTTCCTTTCAAATATATAAATATTTAAAGCTATATAGTTTAGGAAGCAAGTACAATTTTTCTGATTTGGCCTTTTGTTATTTTAATTTTCAGGGTTACTAAACCTTGAAAGAAACTCCTAAATTTTTTTAGGGAAAAATTTTCAGGAGAATCAGTAAATTCTACCTTGGAGGAGAGTAAGCATATATATCTAAAAAATGATTATAAGGCTATAAAAAGCCTAGCATTCCTCTTACATAACTCTTGGTTTTTCATTCCATTCCAAGCTGGGTGTGTGTTTATTCTAAAGATGCTTGAATTTTAAGAACCCCCAGTTCCTTTGTTGGATGCTATGCTGTAATTACCAGTGACTCATTCATCAAGTTTTTGGATGTAAATGAAGGCTAGGTATAACTTCAGTTAATTTTAATGCTTTGACCACACTAACTGCATCACTAGTACACCGTCAAGATGAAATTTTCCTCTGTTACTAAGTATTTACATTTATGTAATGAGTCTTCTTTCTTTAGTTATTGCTTATATTATCTTTTTATATTTATCTTTGGAGATCTAACTCACCCTTTAAATAATGCATTTTGAGTTCTGGTTTTTAAATACAGAAAAGGGTTAATGCATATAGATTTTCTTTATACTTATTATGAATAGTACTAAAAATGATTTCCATCATAAAATTTCATTAAGAGTTCTTTTTTAAGGAATTATTGTGCTATCAAATGAAACTTTTTCAAAATCAAACCATCAAGATATTCCTACTTAAATATACATACAACCAAGTGAATATTTGTACATTTCAGAGAAGATCATCTTTTAAAACATAGGTATCAGTGGCCTTTTCAAATTAAGTTAGCTAGTAGAAAAAAAATCTAATACATTTTATATTTAGTCTAAGGTTAGGCTGGAAGAAAAGGCTTTTGATTTTTAAAGGTCAAGCTACTTTATTTCATGAGCCAAGAGATGATACAATTCAATGGAATGAAATGTGTACCTATCAAGATGACTTTTGCTTCTAACAATTTTATCTTTTTTTGAAAAAAAAAAGGTAGAATTTTTAAAATCATACATCATTTCAGCATCTTATTTTTAAAAAACCCAACACTTTGGCATAAGACAAATTTATACAATTAAACACTTCAAAATATAATATGCCATATATTATTTTTCCATAGGGCATCAGATACTAATAGGTACAGGCCACTTTGTTAAAATAACAAAACTCATATGAAAATCAACACAATACTTCATTTATTTATTGTATAAGTTTGGCAAAGAGCACAAAACTTCAGCAACATTTTAAACATGTAAAAAAGTCAAATGCTGAACAGTACTGGAAATCTTTTTTTACATAATTAGTAATAATGAGTACACATGTAGGGTTCTGCAAAGCTAGCAAAATACCAAGGGTGCTTGGCTCCTAAACATATACCACAAAAACACACACACAAAAGCAATATAATTTATCTTTACAAAAATTACAGCCAAGCAATAAAAAAGGATGTTAATAATGAAGATACTAACACATATGTTCACTACATATATCTTATACAATGAAATGCTACACTTTGTACCCTGAAATGCCATGTGTAGAGAGCCAAGCAGAGTCAATCAATTTAGGCTCATCACTGAGGTTAAGAATTATCTGAGAATTTAATGCTTGTATGTAACATACTCAATGAAACCTTGCTATATACCAATTCCTAGATCACAATAATGTATTTTACTATATATCTGAGAAGTTGTGTCTTCTTTGTTGGCAGTGTAAAATTTTTGACTAGTATCAAAATTCTGGTAAAACACACATTGAAGGCATTTTCTAGTGTATGCAATGTTTGGGGGCATTAAAGAATGTGGAAGAAATTCTTAGATTACACACTAAGTTTCTGCTGAGGTTTGTCAAACCAAACAGCTCAACTATAAGGCAAGGAAAATTAACCCCCTATAACAGATTAGTGGGTCTTACCAAATAAAGATAAGAATTCAATCTTAGGAAAAAACTCCCTACATAAGCAGATCTGAAACAGTGGGCACTAAAACGAACATCTAAAAATTACCTAACATCTTGATATTCAGTCATTGGTTCAGAAGCCTGACAATTTGTTGGTATATTTTATCTAATTAACATTTTTAGAATCAGCACCAGTCCCCAAAACCTCAAATTATAATATTTAATCTTCACTAAAATACACCCTTTTGTGCTATATATTAACACTACAATCAAATTAAAGAAAGCTGAATTTACTCAACTTATTATATATTTTTGTGTATACTGGTAGCAACTTAAATTTTTTTATTTACTTGTGCTTCTGTTTTGGGGCACTTTGATTGAAGAGAAACTCATTTCACAGGATTACATCTTGCTAAAGCATTCCTTAGCATTGGTCCAAACCTGAATTCCCTTTAAAAACAAACAAATCAAAAAAAACAAAAACAAAAAGAAAACTTTTAAAATGTGATTTTGGAAGGATTCTGAAAGCCCAAGTATTTGGCTTACTGGTATGCTAAGTTTTACTTTTTGGGATAATTAACAAGTCCAGCAAATAGGACACTTCTTCTGGCAATAGCTAATATAAGTCAATGTCAAATACTTTTGAAAAAAGTAATAGAATCATTTGTTTGAGCCTATCTTCAAAACAGAAAGAACTCCTACAACTTCTTTTTGAAAAACTCATTTACTCTATTCATATCATTTCTATTTATAAACCAAACAAGTTCTGTAATATTTGAAACAAAAGAAAAAATTTATTAGTCTAACAATTAAATATAAATTAATGAATTATTATTAGTCTAATAATCAATATTTTGATAATTAAGTACTAAGTTATCAACTCCCTTTCAATGGTTATAGCAGGCAATTTAGCAAAAAACTAATATGCTATAATATAACTAACATGCTTAAACAAAAATGCATGTTTGAAACTGGGAAAAAGTGCATGTTCGTAAAAATGTAACAGTAAAATCTAGAAAGTGGTAGAAATAAAGGTATGTTTTCAATAAACAAGATATATATTTGCCAATAACTGCTAATTTATGAAGAAAGAATATTTTCTTTAATATTAAAATTTGTCAATATTTATTGAGGCTTCAAACAATAGGAAAAAAATTAATCTTTTTAGCTTTTCTTCCTCCCTGATGGAATACAAAAAAAAAAAAAAAACCCACAAAAATCTTTTAAAATGTCCCAGATTGCCTGGATAAAGTAGTATCTAATGGAGTATTCGTTGGTAGAATGGATAAGATAGATCTCACGTGCACCGTCCTAGTAAGACATCCATAAGACAGCAAATGAAAAAACAAAAGCTACACACTAGCACATATAATGCAATCCTGTTTTTGTGGGAAAGGAAAGTGTATATTTTCTAAATGACTGTATATGTACAAATGAGTCTGAAAAGATAAACATGAAGATGTAACAGTGTTGGGTTTTCAAAAAGGGATTTGGGGAAGGAGGAGGAGAATTTTTACTTAATATGCTTCTGGCTTATTTGAAATTTTTATAATGAGCATATATGTTATTTTTATAATTTTTTTAATTTAAAAAGATAAAATAACGTGAAATATATAGATACCCACATTTACCAAAAAAAGATGACTTGACTTCTCGTACTTAATTTTAAGTTTCTAAAGAAAATAGCACTGTAGATTTTCAAATATAAGAATCTACTCCACTTAGGCAAGAAAATAAAACATGAAACACTGTAATACTGTTCCTAAGAAATAAGGTAAACATACACTCTTACTAATCTCATGTGAGTAAACTCTTGTTTACTCTAGTTATTATCTTAGGATACACCAGATACCCAACAGTGTGTCCGCACATATCTACAGTAATATCTTGTTTATCCAGAGATTACTTTTTAGCACCCCTCAACCCGCTCACCCTAAGCAAAGTGGCAGGGGGAAAGTCCTTTGAGCCATTACACAAAATCTACATTCTTGGAAAAGAAGCAAATGGGAGATCACAGGAACCTATTAATGAATCTTTTATAGGAATAAAACAAGACAAAACCAACTCTAAAAACCTTTGTTTTCTGATCTTTCAGACCACCAAGGAGTTAAAAAGGCAGATTAGAAAGACGGTAAACGTGAAGCGGCAGAAGGAGCTGATGGGATGACAGCAGCAGAGACAAAAACACCCCAAACTACAATATATTCAACCATCAGCATTTGCAGATTGATCAGTCATGGTTTTAACTTCTCAAGTGACCCCAAAGATCTACAACATGAAGTAACTTACAATTTCGTTGAGGCATAACTATAAATTTGGCCCAATGACTAATGTGTGAGTCTGTTGTTTCTGTCTCAAAACATCTTTGTTGTCTACTGCTATTTCTCGTCATACAAGTAAAAAGGGCTAAGAAAGTGACGGTTCCAAGCCAGAAAATACAAACTTTGGACAAATTAAAGCATAAGAGTGTTTGTATGAGTGTGATTTTTTGCCCTCTAAGAATGTCTTAATAAATATGGGAATCCATCTTACTATGTGATATACTGAGATAAAGCATGTTAAATCGCTCAATAAATTGCGAAGTGCTAGAGAAATGTAAAGCGCGGGAATGACTGGTGGTCGCACAGGCAGATCCTGGGTTATGAAGAAGAGGTTAAGGAATATTTTGTATTTTGTTCTTACAACAGCGTTTTAGAAAGATCTCCATCACTGCCAAAACATTTATTTTAACCAGAATAAGCTTCAACGTCCTTGCCTTCTACTGAGATGTCAACTACGTGAAGGGTTTACTCTGACAACAAACCATAACGCAGCCACGGTTTCCCAAAATAACGCTGAAACCATTTTCCAGTCGAAGTATATATCACTGTTAGGAATGGTACTGTACTGCCCTGTCCAAGGGCAGTAACCCTGGGACGTATAACCAAAGTACTGTTGTTAGTACATATTTTCACATACAAGTTATAAACGGGGCATACAAATTTGGAACTTTAGATGAGTAGAGACTCGGTAATTGACATTTTGATTATGACCCTTCTTTCAAAATTAAGTAGAGAAACTGGGAAACATTCTGGAAGAGGAGAAGAATGGACTTAAAAATGATAAATACTTTGGTCCAAATAAGAAACCGATTTTAAAGAAATGTGCAGGCACTTCTGAATATACTTGTACCTTCACTGAAACCAAAACCTACCTTTTTGCACATACTGATCTGCATGACTGCATAGCTTATGAGGGCCTCCTTTAAATCATGGTTCTTTTGTTCTTTGAAGCGTTCAATATCAGCCCAAGCATTTTTGACAAATTCTCTGAAATAAAAGGTATAGTCATTATTATTATTCTTATTTAAATTAAGTAAACTACATATTATAAATTTGAATAACCACTTCTCATCTGAGTTGGGTTTTTGTCTATATAGAGGAAAAAGCTATTGCGTGTATAAGATAGTTCTATTTTTTCTCGTCCTAAAAATTACAGTGGGAGAAAAAGCATACAGTCATACACTCATCTACATTTTAATAATCTCTATTTTGCCACAAGAATTCCAGCTTCAAATGATTCCCATAAAACAGATGTAAATGGCTCCCTGAACCAGCTCATAAGCTAACAGGTGCCACATGAAGTTGCCTTCCTGGGGTCACTGGAAAACATACATTCTTTTCAACAAGATGGATTATGTATCACATTTATCATGTGCTTACTTTAAATGACAACTAGAGTTTTTAAAATTCTGAGAGCAATTTGTCTTTTTTTTTTTTTTGGCTGCACCGCCTGAAATGCAAAACTTCCCTGACCAGGGATCGAACCCACACACCCTGCAGTGGAAGTGTGGAATCTTAACCACTGTCTTTTTAACTCTACTCGTGAGAGTTTAGTTTGACTTACTTGATGCCGGAAGTTCTAAAAATTAAGAAAATCACCTCCAAATCAGTGATACACTCTTGGTCTGCCTTGGTCTACTCAACAACTATCAGATGAAAACAACAATATGAAAAATGAGCCCAACAGTCATGGCAGACCTTTGAGAACTGAATTTCTAAAAATACTTATGGAATAATTACATTCCAAGCCCTATGCAAGGTGTTGGGACATAAAGATGAAAGAGACATAGTCACTGACTTTGAAGGGTTTGTAATTTAGCCAGGGACAGTCACACTGTACAACCAACCACCCAATACAAAACTGCCATGCAATAGTGGCATGAACCAAGTGCTATGACAGCCTGTGAGGATAAGAGAAAGCTTCACAAGAGAAGTAATGCAAAAGCCTGGCACTGGAGAATGATCAGGCTTTTAACTGACAGAAAAGGGCAGAGGGAATGTGCAAAGGATAGAAATCATGAAAAGTACAGGAAAATAATATTATGAAGCTTAGATACTTTCTTCTTCCTCTTTCCCTGACACTAAAACAACTGTTTCTACGCAACATGATTTTTGATTACTCAAATTTCTTAGGAATACTCAATCACTGCATTTTAGAAGAACAGGCTACATCCAGGGACACTGGTGAAGCTGGGAATGGTTATAAACAATCTGTCACAGAGTCTACATGTCTAGCCATGTTAAAACACCACAGCATTTTTACCTGCCCTCCTGATTTTTAGACTTAAGTTGTTGTTCTCCTTCATTTATTTGTTCTTCTAGCACCTTTATTCTGGCTTCTCTCTGCTCTGGAGTTTCTTGACCAAAGAGCTTGGTAGTCATTCCCTTCAAAGAAAATGTTCTCACGGTCTAAAATGAAATAGAAACAGATGAATGGATAAACAACACACATACACTGAAATATTTTTCAGCCTTAAAAAGGAAGGAAATTCTGACACATGCTACACAACATGGATGAACCTTGAGGACATTGTGGTAAGTGAAATAAGCCAGTCACAAAAAGACAAATACTGTATGAGTCTACTTATATGAGGTATCCAAAGTAGTGAAATTCACAGAGACAGAAAGTAGAATGGTGACTGCCAGGGGCTGGGTGGAGAGGGAAACTGACAGTTGATATTTAATAGGTACAGAGTTTCAATCTTGCAAGATGAAACAGTTCTGCAGGTTGGTTACACAACAATGTAAATGTACTACTGAACTTTACCATTAAAAATGGTTAAGATAAAGATCTTATGTTCTGGGGCTTCCCTGGTGGCGCAGTGGTTGAGAGTCCGCCTGCCGATGCAGGGGACACAGGTTCGTGCCCCGGTCCGGGAGGATCCCACATGCCGCGGTGCGGCTGGGCCCGTGAGCCAGGGCTGCTGAGCCTGTGCGTCCGGAGCCTGTGCTCCGCAACGGGAGAGGCCACAACAGTGAGAGGCCCGCGTACCGCAAAAAAAAAAAAAAAAAAAAAAAGATCTTATGTTCTGGATATTTTACCACAATTATTATTTTTTTTTTTAAAATGGGGAAATAGCCATTTCCTCCCTAGCTCAGACAGAAAACACCACAAGCCTTACAACCAGGGGGCGACTAATAAGATTTCTAACACTGGAAAATATGGAAGAATCAAAAAGGGAAAAATTTTAACTGAGCTTCTTCATCATATGGAAAATTTCTAGGTGACGTATTAGGCAAGTTACTTCTTTATGTTAGTGATCATATTTTTTCTAATTACTCTGTGATATAAAAAATAGATAAAATTCAACAGGCAACAGTGGAAAAAACTAAATAAACTATTTAAAATCTGTGTAACTCACACTAAAACTTGGTATCTATTAATAAAACAGGATGCCTAAATCCAAGCCTCAAGCTTCACTGCTTTACCATTTCCTTATTCTCCGGAGTTTACTGAGGGAAACACATTTAGGAGTAGAGAACCAAGCTCCCTGAAAATGGACTGGGAATTTCCCCTGGATTTTAAAAATAAATCAAGACAGTGTCTACCTGTTTCATGCAGAGGTCTTTTCCCACATATCTCTATGTGAGTAGCCCATAAGCACTTTCACAAGTAAAGTACTTGTTAACTATGAAATGATTCATAAATGGTGGCATTGTAACTGCTTTTTTTTTTTTTTTGCGGTACGTGGGCCCCTCACCGCTGTGGCCTCTCCCGCTGCGGAGCACAGGCTCCGGCCGCGCAGGCCCGGCCGCTCCGCAGCATGTGGGATCTTCCCGGACCAGGGGCACGAACCCATGTCCCCTGCATCGGCAGGCAGACTCTCAACCACTGCGCCACCAGGGAAGCCCTGTAACTGCTTCTTTACTTCCAGATTGTGTGCTCTCACCATGACGGCTTTCTTATTCCAATGAAATAGCTGGACAGTAGAAAGCTGATTATAAAAATGATCTAAGTCCAATATAATAAGATAAGGAAGTTTCTTCACAAGTATTCACTGTAAGCATTTAAGAATAAAGTACACAAAAAGCTCCCTGTTAGGAGAGAGGCACTGATTCTAAAAGGGCAAAGTTATCTAAAATTTCTATAATATACCAGGTAAAATTAAACCTGGCAAAGGTTATTATTTCAATCCCAAAGAATAATGTTTTTTCACTTGGACTTAATCAGAAAAGAGATGGTTCTTATTACACACAGCAATGTTGGCAAAATTTCTTACAACACTATATAATATGTGTTTTAATGGCTTACATCCTTTTATATCAAGATCACAAACAAAAGAATTATAAAGTTGCCCACAAATTATTTCCCTGTAAAAGCTACGGGCATCCTGCAGCCCATTCCACTTAAGGTTTGCTGTAATAATACCAGAGACCTAAATGGAAAATCACTCACCCCAGTTGCCAGTTCCTCACACTGCTGCTTCTTGGATGCTAAGTCCTGAGCAGCCATCTCCAAATCATACTGCATAAGTTCATGTTTCCTGCACACAGCCCTAGGGATGAAAGAAAGTGCTGCCATTTAATTTTTGTGGCTTCTCCATTAATATGTTAAAAAATTTTTTTTTCAAGGGTTAAGGGGAGGCATTCACGTCTTACTACAGTCGGAACTTTTATATACAGAATTTTCAAGTTTAAAATGTAGTAGCCCAACATTAAAAATTTAATCTAGCAGAACCTAAACATAAAAACTTTATATATACTTAAAACAAAAAAGGTTGTTTTCCAGATACTTGCAACATTTTTTTCAATAAACATACCATTATCACATACATTTAAAAAAAGCTTTTGTATAACATAGGAACTAATGCTATAATCTCACATTACAACTGAGTATTGTTTAAAAAGACATTATCTCAAAGCTTTCTTCTTTTTATTTAGAAACCTCTATTAGTTTTTATTTTCCTAAAAGTAATCCATGCTCACTGAAAAGAAAAAAAAGGATTCTAATACAGGAATGCACAAAACAAGTTTCAAGAACGCTCTCTTTTCCCCAGTTCCACTATCCAGACATAATTCATGTTAATAGATAGTATATATCGTTCCAGACTTTACCTAGGCATTTACAAATACACATATCCACCCACCCCCAGTAATTCTACATCTTTTCTGTCTCAACTATTTATATACCAAAGACACATATGTTTCTGTATCAATACACATTAATCTTTTCTATAACTTAAGAGCTGCAGAGAATTCCACTGTGTTCAGCAACTTTCTTTTGGTCTGTAACTTGAAAACACCTTGTGGTAACGTCTTCTTTTTTTATTTAATTATTTATTTATTTTATTTATTATTTATTTTTGGCTGCGCTGGGTCTTCATTGCTGCGTGCAGGCTTTCTCTAGTTGCGGTGAGTGGGGACTACTCTTCGTTGCGGTGCATGGGCTTCAGTAGTTGTGGCACGTGGGCTTAGTTGCTCTGTGGCATGTGGGATCTTCCCGGACCAGGGCTTGAACCCATGTCCCCTGCATTGCCAGGCGGATTCTTAACCACTGCGCCACCAGGGAAGTCCTTAGTGTAACTTCTTACTACTCAAAACTCTAGAAGGAAAAAGGCTAACAATGTGATGTTTTCATACCAGCTACTGAACAACTAAAGGAATATTGCTCCTCTGTTTTATTAACAGAATTCTTAGGCTGATTTTAAAAGTGATAGGGGACCGTTGGTAGTGCCAAGACTCGTCAGGACATGCATACAGTCTCTCGCTGTCTGGTGTGGGGTTTGCCATGGGCTGGCAGCCGCCCACTTCCAGTTGGCTTTTTACTGAGTTATGAGGTGCCCGGTGTGGGGCGCCAGTCCAACTGGGGCGCTGCTCCTCGCCGGGCCAACCTACTTAGCTGTACTTTTCAACTTCGAAAGTTGGCAGGAGCGACAGCAGAGCTGTTGCCTCTTTGAAGCGATAACTTCTCTGTGCTAGTCTATCAGATGAACGGCATTTACTGTTTAACTATTCCCACTGTATACTGTGCCAGGCTTTCTTAATGGAAGGTAGTTTTATTACTTGTGTCCAGAATGATGAAGTTTTCAAAAGAAAAGTTACCAATTGAATTGATGATATGCTGCCCAGTTGCTACTGGACTAGGATAAAACTGATTAAAACTTAAACGGTATTAAGTCGCTCTATTACTTAAAGTAACCTTTATATCAAAATAAAACATTTTGACTTTAATTTCAAAAACCTTCATAATACTAGTGAAAATAAGTTACTGACATTTGTTGAAAGAATATTGGTTTGAGAGATTTGCAGCTTATCTAGCTGTGCCTTGCAAAAAATTAAATTTGTCCACCATGATTACTTAAATTTTGTATAGATTCCTTTCAATTCCACGGCTCTCCTGTAATATTAGTGATAATGTAAAAGCGAGCTTTTGTACTTGTTTCCTAGTAAGGTTCCTTTATTTTCTAGAACTTTATTAAAACTAGGGAGCTCTGTTGGCAGTTACCCTTTTTGACATGGATTATGTTACCTTGTGCTCTGGCTTTCTATTTGTGTCCTGCTTCCCTACCATATTACAAGTGTTGAAAGGGCAGTGATCTAATAGATTACCTTGTCTTTCCATCTCCTCATGGCTTCCTATAAGGATCACTTGAGCTAGGAAAGTGACTGGAATTAAGGCAGTAAAGTTCTTGAAGCAGTTGTTAAAACAGAAAGTAGGGGGCAGGCAGAAACCATTTTCTTCTATGTATTATATGTATAACTGGACAAGATGATAGAAAGTACTTTTAAAATCAAAGAAGGGAAAATCGGAGAAAACTGCCATTCCCCACAGCCAGCTTGTTCATGGTATACACTTGTGTGAACAACCAAAGATAAACAGACAGAAAAGCAAATGTAACTTACCACTAACCAAGATCACCTCTGCAAAAAGAAATGAAAGTAACTTTTGGCAGGATTCTGTTTCATCTGATATAATTCAGAAGCAGGAAAAAAAAAGCCTTTTAAAAATACTGAGAATATTAAAAATAAGCATTTGAAGAAATCATCATTTCTAACTGAAGTGAGCCAAAAGGAGAATTATGCTGGGGTAAAGTTTAGTGATCCACTTTCTCCTAGTGTTCTTCCACAGCCTCCTAGTCACTGGATGGGAAGCACCACTGAAAATTCCAACCAAAATAGGGAGTTGATGGCAGTACACTTTAAAACTCTCCTAAAAGTTCAAACTTACATCTCAGATTCCAGTACGTATGTAAAACACAGCTTTTCCAAAATCCCTGGACTCTTGAAAAGCAGTGGTACAGAAATGAAAAATTACCTTGTTGCAATATACAAGGGCAAAAGATGAGTTTAAAAAATTACAAACAAAGCTTGTATTATATTTTATATTTTGTAAATACTGTATACCATGTATTATGTGTATATTGTTCATACTTGAGAGGTACATTATAGTTTTGTTATGAAAGTATGCATTTTGCCCTGACCAAATGGTAGGTGTTCTGTATATATACAATGGAGAAATTTTAAGCGTGCTAAGGCACATGAAAGGCCAATTTATTTGCAGAAGGTACTGAGATATTTTTTCAAGAAACAGCTGTCGAATCTCAAGGTGAAGATCTCAGTGTGAACAGTTTACTAATGCACTACTGCAGTTTAAATATGTGGCACAATCATTGTAAACATGGGGTTTGTCTATGTTCCTCTAAATTGATTTCTGCCTTCTAATCTGTAATTACCGGAAAACTCCTATTCCCATTTTTACCAAACTTAATTTCTGGTTTTTGGTTTATATCCATTCAAATTTAAAATTTAATGCCAACAAAATCGGTTGTAATCAAATTTTAAAATAATAATAATTTGGCCCCCTAAAAAGTGATAGGAAAACAATTCATTTTTCTAAACTGGACTATCTCCCAGAGAATTGTTTGGCTCTGTAGAAGATACTATAAAAAGAGAAGACAAAGTCCTGACATTAAGAAGTTTTACAACCTTACTAAGGAAATAAAATATGCAGGTATGGAAAAAATTACAGAATTTAAATGGTAATATACAACCTAGCGACAGATTATGCTACACACTCTCAATCTGTACTTTGCTTCCAATCTTCAAACTGGAAAAAGTAGAACAACATACAGACAGACCTGAAGTCTGAGACTAACAGGTTTTATCAACATAATGCTTCAAGCAGAGGGCTCATCTCAGCTATGTCTAGCACTCTGTAACACACAGGAATACAATGAGACCTCATTCAATATCTGGGGGAATTAACTCATTTAAAAATCTTTATTTTAGAGTAGTATATGAGTGGTGACCAGCCACAGGGCTGCATCTGGAACATGTATTATACTTACCTCAGTGCTTCTGCATAAAAAAGATACTCCTTTAACTGATCTGCATAATGTTCTTCATCTTCTAAAATATCATCAATAGAAGACGCATACCTATTTAAAAAACATTGCAAATGTATATCTCAGAAATAACTAAATTTCCTTGTCAACTGCATTATTATGAACTTTCATCAAATCTTTAACTGTGGTCACTTTTAAGTCTTTTGTCATTTACAGATAGTTCTGGGTGTATTCTGATGCTTTTGCAAAAAGGGTTTCATCTTCAAGGAATTCATGGAAAAGACTGACAAGTACAGGTTTCTGGTAACTGACTATACTGCTGAACTGAATGAATAAGCATTTTCAGAACTCTAATGGAAAACTGATGAATTCATAAAACTGCTAACAAAAGATCAAGATAAAAAAAATTAATTACATGGGACTGAGTGAACTGATGAGGATGATAATTTTTTTGACTTTCTGTTTGAATAAAAAAAATTGTGATGTAAAAAAATTTTTTAATAAATAAATAAAAATAAAAAACATTGCATAGAGTAACCTTTATCAGGACACAAAGTATTGAAGTTCTAAAGAAGGGCTATTCAAAGCGTGGTCCACAGACCATTTGCTACCCATGAGTGACAAAAGCAAGTACAGAAAGTGAGAATAAGCATTTAGAAACATTTAACAACTTTTTAAAATTGAAGTACAGTTGATTTACAATATTATGTTAGTTTCAGGTGTACAGCAAAGTGATTCAGTTATATATATATATTTCTTTCAGATTTTCCATTATAGGTTATTATAAGATACTCAATATAGTTCCCTGTGCTATACAGTAAACCCTTGTTGCTTACCTATTTTATGTACAGTAGTTTGTATCTGTTAATCCCACACTCCTAATTTATCCCTCCCCCCTACAGCAATCTTTAACTACCATGACAATTTTATTTTATTTACCTAAATGTTCTGATCAGCAAGGTCTTAGAAATAGAAAAACAAAGCAAACAAAAAACGGTCCTTCTTAAGGTAGCTTAAGAAGCACTGCAATATCTTTTGTTCAAATATATTACAAAAAGGGCTTCAAAATCTGTAGAAAGAGTAAGAGTTTAGTATAATTGGCACATTAGTGTTCCTGGTAGCAACTACATACAGTAATGCCAAAAAGCTACAAAAGGAAAAGTCGAGCAAATAAAGATTACAGAAAATTTTAGAAGCCTTATTTTATTCTAATTCTCAATAGCAATCTCTGCTTTGATCTGGACAAGCCCTTCACGGTCGTGCCACTCTTGTTCCTGGCCTTGAGTCTTTCGTTGCACAGAAATGTGATGGCTTTCCACACTACTTCTCCAAATCCTACCATACGTATCTCAACACCTCTAGAAATCTTCCCAGACTTCTTTAGTCCTAGTCATCACTCTACTTCTGATCTCTTATCAAAAATTGAGGACTTAAATTTTATCAAAGAAATGTCTCTTGTGTTGGTTTTCTCTGATCACATTATAAATTCTCTAAGGACATGGGCTATGTCATTTCCTACTTCTGTATGGTATAAGAAGCATCCTTTTTTCAAATTAATTCTGATTCCCTAGCATGGGCATAAAAGAAAAATATATTTTATGTCTCCAAGTCCACTTCCTGTAGACAAGTAAACAAGTTTACTGAATTCTAAAAACAAACAAAAATCTACCTTAATGCTCAGTGAAAAGTGATGTGTTTACAGTATTTATAAAAGTAGGCAAAATATGTATTCTGTAAATATAAATTTACATTTGTTAGAGTGTGGAATTTCCCCTCTGTGACTGAAAGACATCTTGAGAATCATTGTTAACAGTAGGAAAAACTGCATTTAGTTCATAAATCTACAATTCTGGAAAAGTTAATGTTAAGAAAACAAAAAAGAAGATAGGTAGCTGGTGGCTTGAAGATAGGAAACATAGTGTAGGGATAAGCAGCACATCTTTGGGTAGAAAAGGGTAAATGGTAAAGATTTTTTAGATATCATTACTAAAATTAATTTTATTTAACATTTTAAATAATAATGATAATCCCAAATTCTTGCAAATACTAAAAATATCCAGTCAACAGAATGCAGGAAGACTTAACAAAATGGTTGAAAAGCAGCCGGTCAGCTTATATAACAGCCCCCCCAAAAATAATACTTAGATAAAATAAATATATTTTTGTCTTTTTATTATTCAGTTATAGGAGTTCTTTATATATTATGGTTGGAAATGTTTACTCCCAGTGTGTGGCTTGCCTCTTCATTATCTTAATGGTACATTTGTGTGTGTTTGTGGTAAAATATAATGTAAAATTCACCTTTTTAACAATTTATTGATGTACAGTTCAGCGGCAGTAAGTACATTCATATGGTTGTGCAACCATTACCACCATTCATCTCCAGAACTTTTTATCTTCCCCAACTGAAACTGTACTCCCACATTCCTTCCACTTCCAATGGTGTCTTTTGACAAGAAAAATTTTTAATTTTGATGAAGAACAATTTATCATTTTAAAAGTATTTTTTTCTTTTCATATCCGCTTTAAAAAATCTTTGCTTACTCGAAGGTTGCAACAATATTCTCCTATGTTTTCTACTAAAACCTGCAATTTTAGCTTTTACACTTATGTGTATCATCCAAATTGAATTAGTTTTTACATAAGGTGTGAGATATAGCTCAAGGTTCATTTTTTTCCATGAAGATATCCAGTTATTCCAGAACCATTTCTTGAAATGAACTATGTAAATGTGGATCTATTTCTGGACTCCATCCTATTCCACTGATCTCTTTATCTCAATACCTCCTGGTAACTATAGCTGTATACTAAGTCTTGAAATCAGGTAATATATTCCAGGCTTGTCCTTTTTCAAGACTGTTTTGGCTATTCTACGTTCTTTGAATTTACATATAAATTTTAGAATCAGCTTATCAATTTCTATTAAAAAGTCACTGGAGTTTTGATTGGGACTGTGATTTAGGAAGAATGGTCATATTAACACTACTGAGTCTTCCAATCAATCTATGAACATGGTTTAGTCTCGCCATTTATTTAGGTCTTTACTTTCTCTCAGCAATGTTTATATATAAAGTTTTCAGTGTAGAGGTCTTTCACATATTTCATTAAATTAATCTGTAAGTATTCTGTTTTGATGCTATCATAAATGGCATTTTTAAGTTTTTATTTTCCAATTGTTACTAGTATGTAAAAACAACTTTTCTTATATATTCATTGCATATCATGCATTCTCATTAAATTCAGCTATTCCATAATATTTTTGGTTGATTCTTTATGATTTTCTACATAAAAGATCCTGTTAACTGCAAATAAAGAGAGTTTTACTTCTTCCTTTCTAGGATGTATGCCCCTTATTTGATTTTCTTGTCTTACTGCACTGACCAGGACCTCTACTACCATTTTTACTAGTTGTGGTGGAAGCAGACAACCTCGCCTTGTTCCTGATTTTAGGAGAAAACACCAATATTTCACTATTAAGTACAGTGTTACCTGTAAGTTTTAGACTGAGGAAATTCTTTATATTCCCAGTTTGATGAAAATTTTTACTGTGAATAGATGTTGATATGCTTTTTCTACATGTACTGAAATGAACACATGGGTTTTCTTCTTTACTCTGCTAATATGTGAATTGAACGGAAAGATTTTTGAATGTTAAATTAATCTTGCATTCCTGAGATAAACTTCTTTAAGTCAAATCTATATACAGAGAGTACAATATAAATGCCAGCAAACTTTATAAAAACAGAAGAACAGAAGAATCACTAACACTTCACCACTAATGTCACCTCAGGTTCTACCTTAAATTCTCTGGGTACTTACACATCCATATGATGACCAGCACTCTGCAGTCCATCACCCATTTCTTTTTCTATGGCACTCCACTCACTAAGAAGAAAAAGATAAAAACAAAAACATCATGAATTAGATATGGAATATTATTAAATGGACTCTTTTACAAGGTTGTTTTCTAGCTAGCTTTTAAACAATGTATAGTATCTATTTTGGATTTATTTTCTGTGACTCAAATATGCTCCTTTCCCCGAAGTTTAACAACTAAATGCAAGTGAAGGCTTTAAAATATTAGTTCAAAAGTTTGTATCTGCTGCTGTTAAGTGCAAAGAAAGTATCATACAAAACAGTTTCTGCTTACAGACAACTTTCTCAGCTAGGGTGCCTATTTAAATCAACTGTGGCGCTTTTAGAAACTATGAATGCCTACCCTGCTCTTGATCTACTTAATTAGAATCTCAGGGACAGAGCTGAGACGTGCATATTTTTAATTACTACATGGATGAGTCTGATAAACACACATGATTACATGTCACTATCTTAATAGGTAACAGAAAAAGACAACTGTACAGAAATAGTAGGTGTACCATAAAACTTTGATAACTTGCACTAAAGTTGCATGACAGTCTACTTAAAACCACAGATCATTTTGTTGTCATTTCAGTGAAAATTCTTGAAATAAAAATTCCTTTTTATGGAAGATACATATGTATATTATAATAAAGGGGGAAATAAATCTATAATCCTAAATACTAAGAGATGACATAATTTGATATATTTCCTTCTAGTTCTTTTTATTTGCTCATTTTAATATGGCTGAGATCATGCAGTATATGCAATTTTGTATTATGCTTTTTCTATTAATAGTATTTCCCCACATTATTAAAATAACTTGTTCTCAGCATTATTTCAGATGGCAACTCATAATTTCTTAACATTTTCCTGACCATTCAAGATTGTTTCCAATTTTTCTGCTATGTATAATAAACACCTTCAATTGCATATATCATAAAAGGGAAAAAATTAAAACACTATGATTCTGTTAATCTGTAGTTTTTATACACTGTTCTTGAAATATCAGATTATACGCTTATAATACTAGAAGGGTAAAACCGTACATGGTTTTTAAAACTGTCAAGGAAGGAAAACAAACATAAATAAAGATATCTCCTTCCGACAATTTTTACTCATATGTTTACCCTCAAAATAGTAATAGCAACAGTTAACCTGTTTTTAGTGCTTTGCTGTTTATAAAATGAATTTTTAACATCTCTAGCTATATTATCTAAAGCCACACTTCCAATGCCTACAAGACAATTCTGCTTTTATATACCTCTGTCACTTCAAATTCAACATACCTAAAGCCCAGCTCTTCACATGAAAAACAAAGTCTAGGGGTTTTGGCAGATTACAGGCATAACTAGCCAAATCTGTAATGTAGCAATCACAGTTAACGCAGCTATAGGTCACGTCAACAGAATTAATGGACAGTCCAGATCAACTATCTATTGGATGTTCCACAGGTACTTCATCCATCTAATCTATGAGCACCTTTTAATGTGCTACCAACTCAAGGTCAATATAACCAAATTTAATTCTTTTGTTTACCAAACAAGACTAAAAACTAGTTCAAGAAAGGTAAGACTTACACTTAATCATCTATTTACTCCTATTAAGTCATTTAGTGCCTGATAAATACTTGGCAGTTATAGGTTGTAGGTAAAATGAAAGAATGAACCGATAAATGAATAAATGTGAGGAGGGAAACATGTACTGGGTTCTATGTATCAGCCACTACTACTAGGCACAAGACCTCTCCCCTCAAGATATACATAGTCTAGCCCTTGACTACTCAAACTGTGGTCTATGAACAGCATCACACCTGGAACTTGTTGGAAATGCATACTTGCAGGACTCATTCCAGATCTACTGACTCAGAATATTCATTTTAACAGTTCTCCAGGTGACTTGTATGCCTACTACAATTTAAGAAGCATCTGCTAAACAAAAGGTTCTAACTGGGGTCCAGGTATATGCCGAGGATTGGAACTAGAAAATGTTAACCAGTTTAGGGAGGGAAAGGAGGGAGAGGAGAGAGAGGAGGGTGAGGAGGGAGAGGAGGGAGAGGAGGGAGAGGAGGGAGAGGAGGGAGAGGAGGGAGAGGAGGGAGAGGAGGGTGAGAAGGGAGAGGAGGGAGAGGAGGGAGAGGAGGGAGAGGAGAGAGAGGAGGGTGAGGAGGGAGAGGAGGGAGAGGAGGGTGAGGAGGGAGAGGAGGGATCCATTAACAAGGAACTATTAAAGTATAGAAGGAGGGACTTCCCTGGTAGCGCAGTGGTTAATAACCCTCCTGCCAATGCAGGGGACATGGATTCAATCCCTGATCCAGGAAGATTCCACAGACTGCAGAGCAACTAAGCCCGTGCGCCACAACTACTGAGCCTGAGCTCTAGAGCCCGCATGCCACAACTACTGAAGCCCGCGTGCCCTCAAGCCTGCAAGCCACAACTACTGAGACCATGCGCCACAACTACTGAAGCCCGCATGCTCTAGGGCCTGCATACCTCCAACTACTGAAGCCTGCATGCCTAGAGCCCATGCTCCGCAACAAGAGAAGCCACAGCAATGAGAAGCCTGCACACCACAATGAAGAGTAGCCCCTGCTCACCGGAACTAGAGAAAAGCCCGTGCGCAGCAACAAAGACCCAACGCAGCCAGAAAATAAAATAAATAAAATAAAAAGTATAGCAGGATTTAACATCAACTTTATAAGAGGCATTACTGCTATCATAAAGTACTTAATGGGTGGATAACTGTCACAGATGAACCAGCTCAAAGAGGGTAATAAATCTTTTGTAGCATCTGATGAAGACTATGGACCTTTTCCACTAAGGAGGGAAAATCACAAACAAAATTTTGCATGTAATTTCAGAGACTTCATGGATTAAAGACCTAAATGTAAGACAGGAAATCATAAAACTTCTAGAAGAAAATATAGGCAGAGCACTGACATAAATGGTAGCAATATTTTTTTGGATCCGTCTCCTAAAGCAATGGAAACAAAAGCAAAAATAAACAAATGAGATCTAATTCAACTTAAAAGCTTTTGCACAGCAAAGGAAACCATCAGCAAAATGAAAAGACAGCCCATGCAATGGGAGAAAACAGCTGCAAATGATATGACTGATAATACCCAAAATACATAAATAGTTCATACAACTCAATATCAAAAAACCCGAACTCAATTAAAAAATGGACTGAAGACCTGAATAGACATTTTTCCAAAGACATACAGATGCTCAGTATGCAAATCAAAACCACAACGAGGGACTTCCCTGGTGGTACAGTGGTTAAGAATCTACCTGCCAATGCAGGGGACACAGGTTCGAGCCCTGGTCCCACATGCCGTGGAGCAACTAAGCCCGTGTGCCACAACTACTGAAGCCCGCGTGCCTAGAGCCTGTGCTCCGCAACAAGAGAAGCCACTACAATGAGAAGCCTGCGCACCGCAACAAAGAGTAGCCCCCGCTCACCACAACTAGAGAAAGCCGCGCGCAGCAACGAAGACCCAACACAGCCAAAAATAAATAAATAAACTTATTTTTTTAAAAAAGATTATTAAAAAAAAAAACCCACAATGAGATACCACCTCACACCTGTCAGAATGGCTACCATCAAAAAGAGCACAAACACCCAATGTTGGCAAGGACGTGGAGAAAGGGAAACCTTGTACACTTGTTGGTGGGAATGTAAACTGGTGCAGCCACCGTAGAAAACAATATGGAGAGCCCTCAAAAAACTAAAAACAAAACTACCATATGATCCAGCAATTCTGTTGCCGGAGGGTAGGTTCTTATTTTGTCACAGAAATAATTCAGAGACGAGACACAGAGGCCAAGTAAGCGAAGTGAAGATTCACTGAGCAACAGTATACTCTCAGGAGGGAGAGCTGGCAAGCTCAGAAGAGCAGCTGCCCCGAGCTCCTTTTGGCAAGCTGGTTATATGGGGTGTGAAAACGGGTGGAATATTCATCAAGGAGGGAGGGACTTTGGGGTAACTTCCTGGCTTTCATCCAAGTTCCACCTTTCTGAGAGGAGGGGCTGTTTTTGTCCTTGGTCTTCTCGGATCTGCCATGGTGTCAGGTGCAAGATGGGTACTGCTCTGGCTGCAATGTTAATTCTATTGTAATGAGGGTATAATGAGCAAAAAGTTACATTCAGACATAAGAGGTTCCCACCGTTCTTTGCCTCTAGGACCCTGTCATTGCAAGATGTATGGTTTCCTGTCATATGACCCATGCCTCTCTTCTCTGCTCATATCTGGCTAACTGCCTGCTCTAACAATTCCACTCCTGGGTTATAAATATGAAGAAAATGAAAACACTGACTCGAAAAGATACATGCACCCCAATGTTCACAGCAGCATTATTTACAATTTCCAAGATATGGAAGAAACCTAACAGACGTCAACAGGCGAATGGATAAAGAAGTGTGGTATATATATGTGCATGTATATACAGATACACACACACACACACACACACACACACACACACACACACACACACACACACACACACACACAATGGAATATTAGCCACAAAAAAGAAATTTTGCCATCTGCAACAACATGGATGGACTTGGAAAGTATTATGCTTAGTGAAATAAATCAGACAGAGAACTGTATGTTATCACTTATACATGGAATCTAAAAAAAAACAAACTAGTGAATATAATAAAAAGAAACAGACTCACAGATATAGAGAACGAATAAGTGGTTACCAGTGGGAAGAGGGAAGGAGGGAGGGGCAAGAAATTAAGAGGTACAAACTATTATGTGTAAAATAAACAAGCTATAAGGATACATTGTACAGCACAGGGAATATAGCCAATATTTCATAATAACTTTAAGTAATTTCAGAGACTTCAGAGAATCTGAAGTCCATCCTTATCTCCTAGCTTAAGGAATCTGAACTATAAAACCACAAAGGTCCCTCCTGCTCTAGTATTTTACAGTTCCATTAAGAAAGAAAGGAAAGAACTCCAAGAATGCCCAAGGGTCAAGACTCTGGAAAGGAATAAAAATATTATTACAACAAAAATAGAGGTACAGAACTAAATTTAGCTGCCCAATCTGGTGTTCATCAGGGATAGAGGCATGGGAGGCAAAGTCTCCAGCCCCAAGCAAGTCTGTAGTAATAAGTTTTATTTGTTTATACTTCCGTATATCATTGCATTTAAACAAAGTTCCATGCTAAAAAAGGGTTTGGAAACCACTCTCCCCATTTAACCCCACAATTGAACAGATATTTAAAATCGGGCTCAGAGATGTAACGTGGTTTACTCAAAAGTCAGGCATCCAATGAGAGGCAGAGCTGAGATTAGAATCAACTGCCATCAGAGTGTTCTACCTACTAATCCCAACCTTCACTTCCTTTTTTTGGCTTTCTTCATCAAATGAGCTCTTTAGGGAATTCCCTGGTGGTCTAGTGGTTAGGGTTCTGCGCTTCTACTGCAGGGTACACGGGTTCAGTCCCTGGTCATGGAACTAAGATCCCACAAGCTGCATGTTACGGCCAGAAGAAAAAAAAAAGAGCTCTTCACCGCCACTCATCAACCACATGACCAAAAAATAAAAAATAAATTATAGAATCCTTCAACAAAATACATCCTGTGCGTCTTTGAGCTCTGAGGTATATGACAAGGTTTGCATATCCCTGATCATGTTTACACATGACTAAAAAAATTTTCTTTTGCAGTTTCCTGGAATTCCTTGAAGGGAATTATACCATCTGAATCTGGGAAAGATGTTTTTCCTTGGTTGCTTCTATATGGATTCACAATCTATGAATTAAGATGAGTATTTTAAAATGTTCAATTAACAGAATATAACATTTTAGGCTATTAGCTCCTGACAGCTTTCATTCGCTTCAAAAACTTTAGTTACTGGCACTTAAAACTCTCTTTTTTCTAAGTCTTTTGCAGAGTGAATCCTGCCTGTGTATTGTAAAAAATAAACAGAAACCTCAATTAAATAGAGTTGGAAGACCAAAAGGGGGAGCTCTCATGCCCTGTGTCCACAGCAGAGCCCAAGAGGAAGAAAGATTCCTCTTCTTTCCTGGCCAGGTCTCAACCAATGAAAAGCCACGGAGACTCTTTGTTTAGCCCTCCCAACTTCCTTTTCCTCTCTATGAAAGCCGCCTCCTTCCCCTGCCCTGTGGGAACTTGTATGAGCCTTGCCATTGTTGCAGCCTGGAACTGCAATTCTCTGCTAATCTTTGCTGGAGAAATATCTGGCAGTCTATTTGTTTCAAGTCAACAGTGTTTGGTCCAATTCTTGACAGGCAGATCTTAAAAGTTCCTGAAACTAGTGAACATATAGACAAGTCCTATAAGCACCTACATGGAATGACCCTTTGGCCTGTCCTAAATTGAATCAGGTGCTATATCCAGGAGGAAGCTGCAAAAAGCCTAGGAACTCAAGAAGAGCAAAAAATGAACTCCCATACTTTAAAAAACAAAAAAACCCAGCAACATGCAACATGAACATATTACAAAAATCTTCCCTTTTTCTTCTCTGTGCATCTAATTCCTGCTAATTTCTTACTTACAAGTAAGTTTAAGTCTTGTCACCTTTCCTTCCCTCTTTGACAGTCTTTTTCTACTCATAGCTCAATCATTTTCTTAATCCATTCTCTCACTTCAATCTCTCATTTAGCAAAAAGGCATAATTTTACAAAGTTATTGGATATATATAGAAAACATTTAAATTAAGAGACAAAGCTAATGAAATCAGCTTTATATTTTCTTCCCCTCTCAAATTCCAAACCAAAGAACAGAAACACATTGAACTTTTTTCCAGTTACGTGACTCTCAAGCTCTGGATTTTTTCATTACTCTTTTTTTTTTTGGCTGCGCCGCGAGGCTTGCAGGATCTTAATCCCCAGGCCCCGGCAGTGAAAATGCGAGTCCTAACCACTGGACCACCAGGGAATTCCCTGGATTTTTCATTACTCTTATGGTCAGTGTAGTGCCACTGACCATAAGAGTAATGAAAAAATAAAAAGGAAACAAAAAGAAAAGATAAAAAATACTCATTACCAATTGGTACTGCTCTGCAATCCTTTCCCACATTCCTAAATGATACCCTCATCAGTGCTTCTCAAACTGGGATACTTCATCTTGGATATCTGAAGCCATCTAAGCATGGCACAGTTTTTCTGAAGAACGAATTTTAAGTTTGAGGCAGGGAAAGTTATATATATGCTTAAATAACCATGGATGCTCTACAGAGTAAAATGTAAAATTTGAATAAACTGACAGAACTCAAGTCTTCAAAGAGATTCTGCACTTGCCACAGCTGCTTCCAGCCAATCCCCCAGGGAGTTGGTAAGGGGCGATTAAGGAGGATATGCAGTAGGATCAGTTTAAGAACTCTCTTCTCCATTAGTTTGAGACAGACTGCCCTATATCACTCCCCTCAAGCTTCCTAACCACAGAATCACCCCACCGGTTCTCAGCAGAGACACCTGCTTTACTAAGACAGGGGCCAGCTAAAGTGGCCTCCTGCCACATACTGCTCCTCTCCTTCAAGACAGCTCTGTGCCTTCCTCTCTATCTTCTCTCCCATCCACCCTCCTACCCTTGCTCCCCCTGCAAAAAGCCACCACCACCACCACAAAGAGGCCCTATACCCCTTCAAGAATAACCTCAGAGACTTTTCTTAACAGACTTATCAGTAACTTGCTGTCTTTCCTTCCTTAACCCTTTCCTGTCATCCCTAGGACCACTGCATTATATCACTCAAACCAAACTGCTCTCCAAATTAACACCGAAGATTTACCCACCCATTTCCCCTCTTTTCGACTAAATTCAATTCCTCTACAGTATAACTCCAACTTCTTGAAGTGCTCCCTTCACTTGCTTGACACTGCGCACTCCTCATCAATTTCCCAATGTCTCCCTCACGTTCTTTTTCTTTGCCTGACCCCTGAACACAGATATTCCCCAAGGTTCCGCCCTTGAGTCTCTCACAGACTTACCCTAACCCTCTAACATTATCACCTTAACCCTACATTAAATATCATTCTATTAGGATGTAACTTTTATATACAACTCATATTCTCACCAGCCTCTTACACTGCAGATCCAAATTTCCAATTGCTTAATAAAAATCTTTAAATCAAATGCAATCTATTCAAAACAGAACCCTTTAATTCATTCCTCAAACCTGTTATTTTTCCTACATTCTCTATCACAATCCTCCTAATCATTCAGCTGCCTGCAAATTAAATTTTGGTATCTTTAGCACCTACCACGGTAGCAGGAGCTCAGCAAATGTGTGCTGAATGACTGAAAGAATCAATTGATAAATCTTGTCATTTATGTCTCCTTAATAGTCCCCACTGGCAATTGCTCTGGTTCAGGCTCTTGATCACCTGCTTAAATTACTTCAACCACCTGTGGTATCCTTGGCTCACTTTTTATGAAATATTTTAGATGTAAAATGGCTTTCTGTTAATTTACTGAGTTAGCAGAAAGGCGAATCTGTATAATATTTATCATGAAACATTAATGCAAATAATTTTCTTTACAATTTGAATCAGCCAAGTGACCTTTCATCCACTTGCCTCTCAAATTAACACAAGTCCATTTATTATTTACAATAAATGTACTACTTTTAAGAGTGTCTGATTTACGTTAATTATCATATGAGCATATTCCCAAGCTTAACTAGAGTTCCAGTTTGAGTAGTATTCTTAAAATCAGGGCTGACTCACGCATAGATCTAAAAGCAAGTAAGTCGCTCTTCATGGAGCTGACTTGAATTTGCCTTTCTTCCCATTATTCCTGTTTCGACATATACTCCTATCGTAGTTATGAAGAGTCTACATGTTTACAATATTAATATGCTTCTCTTCATTAAAAACATCATATAATGCTGATATTGTCCCATCTTCCATTTGATCAACCAAGACATATAGATAACCTGCTACTCAAATTAAGTAAATATGTAGCCATATCTCGCACCTGACATTCAAATAAATTTCATATGAATCAAAAATTTATAAAACCACAAAAATGTAGAAGAAATGAAAAATCTATTTTTTTATAATCCATAGTGGGGAAGACCTTATTAAGATATACACAAAAGTCAGAGGCTATTACTTTATAAAGGAGAAAATCTAACCACTTACATGTTAACTGAATTTAACAAATTGAGTATTTCTGTATATCAAAAACCACCAGAAGGGCTTCGCTGGAGGTGCGGTGGTTAAGAATCCACCTGCCAATGCAGGGGACACGGGTTCGAGCCCTGGTCCACATGCCACGGAACAACTAAGCCCATGTGCCACAACTACTGTGCCTGCGCTCTAGACCCCATGAGCCACAACTACTGAGCCCGCGCTCTAGAGCCCATGAGCCACAACTACTGAGCCCACGTGCTGCAACTACTGAAGCCCGCACACCTAGAGCCCATGCTCCTCAACAAGAGAAGCCACCGCAGTGAGAAGCCCACGCACCACAACGAAGAGTAGCCCCGGCTCACCGCAACTAGAGAAAGGCCGCACATAGCAATGAAGATCCAATGCAGCCAAAAAATTAAAAAAAAAAAAAAAGCCCCATACAGTTATTTACTGATAACAATATATATTGGAGAGCTGTTTTTAAGTAAGAAAAAAGCAAAGTAAAACAAGTGAACATAGCAATGTATAAAACATGCTCCCTTTCCATGTTTAAAAAAATGGGGATGGGGGGGACTTCTCTGGTGGTCCAGTGGTTAAGAATCCGTCTTGCAATGCAGGGGACACCTGCTTGATCCCTGGTCAGGGAACTAAGATCCCACATACCGAGGGGCAACTGAGCCCGTCCGCTGCAACTACTGAGCCCACGCGCCACAACTACAGAGCCCACACGCTCTGGAGCCTGTGCGCCACAACTAGAGAGAAGCCCACGTGCCACAACTAGAGAGAAGCCCGCACGCCACAATGAAAGATCCCGTGTGCCACAACTAAGACCCGATGCAGCTGAAAAATAAATAAATAAATATTTTTTTAGAAAGGGGGGAGGGAGAAATGAATTTGTTTGTGTGTTAATATATACATTTATGGTGCTACATGTTACTAGAAGGATACACAAGTAACTCAGAAATTGCTATTAGTTGCCTCAGAGGAGGAGACCGGGATGGTTGGCAGGCAGGAGGGAAGAGACTTTTCACTATATAAGCTTTTGTTCCTGTTGAATTTTGTGCTATATGAATGTCTTACCTATTCAAATATGTTAAATGAATTATTTTGATTAATTCAATCAAAAGGACTTAGAACATTAGCAAGGACGTTTTTCTTACAAGAAGATTTGGATAATTAACTTCTAAAATGTCACAACTAAAATAATTAACACACACAAAAATTCACAAAAGAAAAAGCTCAAAAATAACCAAGATATGCAAGTTATCTACACAAGTAAATATTCTAATTTACACTAATATTACCTCAAGACTGAAAAATCCATCTTGCAAAAGCCTTCAGAAATTATAAAGTGACACAAAGAAAGAAAAGAAAAAGAAAATCGCTAACTCTATATGACAGTGATTTCCAAAGGAATCTTCTTGGGCATTCTGCCAAGAAAGTAAAAGACACCGCTCACTGCTTCAGAGCAGTTTATCTTTTATCTGCTCAATATGCTGGACTCCCTTATTATTTTTTATTTAAACAAAGGCTTTACAGTGAAAAGTCTGAAGACTACTATTACAGGACATCATTTAAAAAATAATCTTTTGCTTTCCAGAATCACATATTTTCAAGAATTATAGTTCTTAGGCAAAAAGCTAATTAGAGCTAGTTGTTGTTTATTATAAAAGTTTGCATAATGCTTACCTGAAAACTCGCCCATAATTCCCATGTACTTTATATACACCATACAGTCGGTCTGCTACTCTCTGGAATAAATATTCGAAAGAAATTGCTATGAAGTCAAAGTTACATAAAGATTAATTAAAAAAGAGATTTTATCCTCATTTAAAATACATATATATATATATATATATGCTTAGCACAATAACCTTGAAAAATATGGAAAAGAAGCTTAAATCTCCCAAAGTTTCATCATGGGAGATAATTATATATTTTTAATTAACGTTTTAAAATTTCCTATACCAAGAGTGCTAATATTTTTAACCAGCAGGTTACTATTACTTTTATTTTATAAATTTATTTATTTATTTATTATTTATGGCTGTGTTGGGTCTTCGTTGCTGCACGTGGGCTTTCTCTAGTTGTGGCGAGCAGGGGCTTCTCTTTGCTGTGGTGCACGGGTTTCTCATTGCGGTGGCTTCTCTTGTTGCAGAGCATGGGCTCTAGGCACGTGTGCTTCATTAGTTGCAGCACCCGGGTTCTAGGGCACGTAGGCTCAGTAGTTATGGCTCGTGGGCTCTAGAGCACAGCCTCAGTAGTTGTGGTGCACAGGCTTAGTTGCTCATGCGGGATCTTCCCAGACCAGGGTTTGAACCTGTGTCCCCTGAATTGGCAGGAGGATTCTTAACCCCTGCACCACCAGGGAAGTTCCCAGGCAATATATCTCTGTGCTACTTTATCAAGTTAATGCCTTCTAACCAACTAACATTAGATATTTTAATAACAGTAGAATTACAATTTAGGTCACTGAGATAAAATATGTACTGCCTAGAGACTTCCCTCGTGGTCCAGTGGTAAAGAATCTGCCTTCCAATGAAGGGGACGTGGGTTCTATCCCTGGTTGGGAAACTAAGATCCCATGTGCTGTGGGGCAACTAAGCCCACGCGCCACAACTACTGAGCCCAAGTGCCTCAACTAGAGAGCCTGCATGCCGCAAACTACAGAGCCCACGCACCACAACTAGAGAAAGAAAAAAAAAAACCCACGCACCACAACTAGAGAGAAGCCCACGTGCCACAACAAAGAGCCCAAGTGCTGCAACTAAGACCCGACGCAGCCAAACATTAAAATAAATGAAATAAATATTTTTAAAAACTACAAAAACAAAATAATGTACTGCCTAGCCATTCACACAAATTTTACAAAAGACAAAACAAAACACCATATGCAGTAATCTCCTTTACTTTCCCCCAAAGTATTATGGACACGAACTAGAAGATCAAAAGTCAGTCCCACATAAAACCCTAAAAAAGAATTCCTAGTATATAATTTCCAAATGTAAAGCCTGAATTTACGTTCAACCCCTCTAGTTCCTTACTCAAACATGAGTAATTTGAGGAATTAGGCATTAACCATACAATAATTCTTAAACCTTTCAATACTTCAGCTTAAACTGAATGAACCACATTGTAAAAACCTGGAGCAGGCGTAGGAGGATCATAAAATGTTTTCCATCTCTCCTTGACCTGCTAGACTAGAGGGCAGCACACTACAGGTCCGCAGCTTGTTTTTGTAGTCTTATTGGAACACAGTCATACTCACTCATATTAGCACTGTCTATGGCTGCTTTCATAGCAGGGTTGAATAGCTTCAACAGGGACCATATGACCCAAACAGCTGAAAATATTTACTATCTGGCCTTCAGAAAAAGTTTGCCGACCCCTGTACTAGCCTCCAATTTCAGGACAAAGTTCATAGTCTTTACTATGCTTGAAACTTTCCAGGGCTGTCCACAGACCTCTAAACTAATTTCTCTGGGATATTATTTCCCAATTATTTTTTGAGAGCCCTACAGAGTGTCAAAGGTTGGTTGGTTGTTTAAAGTGGTTCCATTGTCAAGTAAGTTTGGGAAATACTGAGATTAAAATGTTTAACAGGTTTTTTTTCTGCAGGACTTTTTTGAACTTTAACACTATATACGAATCAGGACTATTGAGAGAGAGTTGGTTTGCAGTAGGGAACATGTTACAGGAATGGCATTCCAAAGAATATAAAACGGAAAATGTCACTCTAGAGTACTAACTTTTGCAGATCCTCGTACTTTTTTTTTTTTTTTTTTTGCGGTATGCAGGCCTCTCACTGTTGTGGCCTCTCCTGTTGAGGAGCACAGGCTCCGGACGCGCAGGCTCAGCGGCCATGGCTCACAGGCCCAGCCACGCCGTGGCATGTGGGATCTTCCCGGACCGGGGCACAAACCCGCGTCCCCTGCATCGGCAGGCGGACTCTCAACCACTGCGCCACCAGAGAAGCCCCGTACCTTTTTTTTTTGGCCGCGCTGCATGGCATGCAGGATCTTAGTTCCCCAAACAGGGAGCGAACCCCGCCCCCTGCAGTGGAAATGCGGAGTCTTAACCACTGGACCGCCAGGGAAATCCCTAGATCCTCATACTTTTAAAGATCAAACGTTCTCCTGACAGCTGAGCATTTTATCATCTACCTACGATATTAAGTATAGAAGAGAGGGAAAGAACTTGTTAAATAACCACGTAAGAATAAAAACTAGAACAACTTAAATACAAAATGCATACACAAAATAAATGTTCAAAGAAAGTTTCTGAATCCCCGGTATTTAAGTGGGTTTTTTTTCTTTAAATTTTATCACTCCTGGCAGCTGATACAAAAGGAACTTTTACCATGATAATTAGAGCTCTGGAAAATACTTTGGTCCATAGAACATGACAAAAAGAGGCAAGAGTTCTCATACTCCAGAAAGGTAAGCAACCACACAAGGAACTACTCTATTGGTGAATGAGGCAACAAAGAGCCACTCAGCAGTTGTTACTGGACCAGCAATGTTTCTGGCATGAACTACTCATGGAAGCAAATTGTTCTAGCCAACCGAAACATGAGATGATTAGTATCTAGATCATCAGGCATTGAGAGAAAAGATGAAGTGAGGAAAAATTATAAACTACAGACCAAAAAATATCATTTCTAGAGAAAAGTAAAGACAAAAATGGCAGGTAAATAAATCATGAATTATTAAAACCTGAAACCAGATTAATTCAGTGGTCATTGGTAAGCAAGAATCATGGTGCCAGGTAAAGGGGGCTATACACAATGATTTAGTCTACACTGCCACTCAATTTCAATTCTGTTGACAAGCCTTTCTTTTTGAAAAGTGATCATCTGACAACTGACGGGGGAGGACTGACACCTAGCAAATAATATGACAACAGAAGAAATTTGACAGACTCATCTTATCATCCTCCCCAGTTCTGAATCATTTGCAACTATGGTAAGAATGTCTTCTCTATCCTCACTGAAGCAGTAGGGGATTAAATGTTAAATGTTAAAAAGGACACAAAGTCTTATGACAGTCTATTAGATAATCTTATTTGAAAAATCTGGACACATAGCTTTTCTTTTGAATTATCTCCTAAGGAGGCAATGATTATGAGATTTAGGATTCCTGATACTACTGCCAAAATCTTTCCCAAAGGAACTGTATGTAATACTTTATACAATGCCACAGTCACCAAATATTTCACAAACACTAGATATTACCATCTTTATATATGACTACAAATTAAATGTTAAATAGTGCCTCAATAATTTCAATTTACATTTTTTGAATATTAGCAAAGTTAAACACTCCTCCCTCCCTTTTAAATTTGATTTCCCCTAGAGAGGCAGCAAATATGGTTGTAGGAAGTAAGGGATTTGGAGTAAGACAAATGTGAATTCAAATTCCAGCCCCTGGGACTTCCCTGGTGGTCCCGTGGTTAAGAATATGCCTTCCAATGCAGGGGACGTGGGTTCAATCCCAGGTCAGGGAACTAAGATCCCACATGCCAAGGGACCACACATAGAAAGAAGCCCATGAGCCACAACAAAGAGCCGGCATGCCACAACAAAAGATTCCACGTGCCGCAACGAAGATCCAGTGCTGCAACTAAGACCCAGTGCAGCCAAAATAAATAAATAAATATTAAAAAAAAAAAGATCCAGCTCCTTCTTACTTTAGGGTTTGACTTTTGAGAATTTATTAAACTACTCTTAGCCTTAGTATTATATCATTCTCTTGGAAATGTGGAAATGAACCTCATCATATGACTGAGGATTAAAGAAGATGACATTTGTAAGGTACCTGGCAATAAGCAAGGTGGCTCAATGAAAATCAATTCTCTTCTCCCTCAATCTACCTGAATTCACGTCCTCTGTCAATATATTTGTAGATGGTTAAGAGCATGGGTTCTGGAGTCAGACAAAGGTTTAAATTCTGGCTTCATCATATCTATTTATAGTATGAGTCAAGTTACTTAATTCATTTGCCTCTGCTTCCTAATCTATAAAATGGGGACAGTTACAGCACCTACCTTCAAAGGGCTACTATCGGAATTAGTTAAGAATAACACAATATGTTTGGCTGATATACAACAGTAAATAAATATTAGATTAGCATTATTTTCCTTTTGTCTTCGTTTACGAAACATAGATTATCTCATCTGAGTCTCACAACTCTATGAATAACATACTCATTCATATAACAAATATTTATGTAGTACCTACTATGTGCCAGGCAGATATTCCCATTTTCCAGCAAAGAAAACAAACTCTGAAAGGTTAGTGGATTTGCCTGAAGGACCTGGTAAATGCCAGAGACAAGTTCTAAATCCAGCTCCTCTCAGTCTAAGGCCACCTGCCCTTTCTGGTTGTTCTGTTTTGACGTCTTAAATATTAACTCTTTAACCTGTTAGTCATTTATTTTTTGCCTTTTCTACTTTCAAAAGAATTCTCCTTGTCAGAAAAGATAGCCAAATAATTCTATTTTCTCTTCGTCTGTTAACAATTCATCATCTGTATCAAACAGTGTCTAAGCCTTCTTCTCCTGACACTCTGAATGCTACAAAAAAGCCCTCACTGTGGTGATTTCTGTGTTGTTCGCAGGCTTCTGTCAGTGTTGGGCTATAACCTTCCATTTTTAACTGTTATGTCACTGTCTATGACTAAACAGCCTTTCTCCTAATTTTAGAACAATCAAGACTTTAGCTATTCTGTATTTTCCATTGGCATTTATCTCATTTATACAGTCAGAATTTCAATTTCACTCACAGAACAAGTGCTGCCTTTCCTTGAAGAGCTCAAGCTGTCTTTTATGTCAATTAAGTTTCTGAAGCCTGTTTTCATAAAGTTTAGGGTAAATATATCAATACCCAGAATTCTCTTACTTGTGTATTGTAAGCTCTCTGATGACAAGGTCATTTTTCTTTAAAGGTCATATTTCTTGTCAAATATACATTACTAACCAGTTCTCCCTGGCTGGTTATAATTAAATTCAAGAAGTAATTTATGTTACTGCTTTTTAAGATTTTTTAAACATAAAACTGTCAGCACATACATCCATTTATTCATCCATTCAGTGAATATGTAGTGGGTGCCTACTCTGAGTCAGGCATTATTCTAGGGATTTGACAGTGAGAAAACAAACTCCTGCTCTTGGGAGCTCACATACACTAGTAGAGGAGATAATTAACAAATGAGTACAGAATACAATGTCAGTGTTGCTATAAAGACAACAGTGATGACAGAAAATGACAGGTCGCTGAGCCTGCGAGTCCGGAGCCTGTGCTCCGCAACGGGAGAGGCCACAACAGTGAGAGGCCCGTGTACCACAAAAAAGAAAAAAACAAAAAACAAAAACCTTGAAAGAATAGGATATTATATGTAGATCTAAAATCCCACACTTAATTATATTCCAACAGTGAAATGGTAGGCCCTTCGATAAGATGTCAAAACAACCATATACAGACTACAGAGAAAACTATAGGCTAAAATTCTTCAAGTTATTTACGCCAGAAAACATTTCACGTTTTTTTTAAAAATGGAATTTAGGTGATGAACACACCAAATTTGAATATAAAAATCAGTTATTCATCATAAATATCTTCCATTACTTAAAAACATAACGATTAAATGAGAAGCACTTCCTTTTTTTTTTTTTTTTTTTTTTGTGGTACGTGGGCCTCTCACCACTGTGGCATCTCCCGCCGCGGAGCACAGGCTCCGGACGCGCAGGCCCAGCGGCCATGGCTCACGGGTCCAGCCGCTCTGCAGCATGTGGGATCTTCCCGGACCGGGGCACGAATCCGTGTCCCCTGCATCGGCAGGCGGACTCTCAACCACTGTGCCACCAGGGAAGCCCAAGCACTTCCTTTTTAATGTCTGTCAAAAAGTTCTTGGGGACCACTTACGGCTCTGACTCGAAGAAGATGTGAGATGACAGACTGTAGTTCATCACTGTAGTGTTTTAGTTCTGTAAATCTCCTGAAACAGGAAACGAAACATCATTTTTCTCATGAAAAGTCAAAAACTGAACGACAAAATAGCAGTTCCTGAGAATAATAAAACTGATTCTATTTAACTATTTGCTAGCCTTAAACATTTACACACCGATGCAAACTCAGAAAGTTCTAAAACAAAATAACCATATTTTCTCTAGATATTTTTAAAGCCAAGAAAAGACTTCATAATTTACACTGTGGAACTGAGATAGAGATAATATTTGTTTGTTTGAAAACAAAAAAACAGGAAAAAATTTATGGTGCTAAGAAAATCTTATGGTGCAACCATAAACTCATTGTCTCTAACAATCTTCATGCTGCTCAGTAATCTTTGTTTCTATAATCTGATGTCTGCCGTTCTCCATAAGACCTGAAACTTCTATTACCACCATTCTTCCCGCAATGTAACACCTGACCTCACCCTCCTCAAAAATTTGTTTCCCTGACATCAGTGTTAATTTCTCATGATTTTCCTTTTACTCTCTGGTCATTCCTAAAGTCTCCTTTGCAGGACTCACTCCCTTCACTCATCTCTTATACCGCCAACTTTAGTGTGCAAAGGACTCCTGAAGTGTTTGCTAAGAGCACTACTGAGGGCCTCTCAGTAAAAGAGGGCATGAGTAACCACCACAACTGTACACAGGAATAAATTCAGGAATCTGAATTTATAACAAACGCATTCACAGGATTCAGATGCTGGCAATCCTCAGATCACACTTTGCAAAATGCCCTTCAAGCACTGGCTTCTTTAGGATTCAGCCCTAGGTCCTCAACCATTTTACAACCAATCTTTCAATCTACACACTCTGTGTGACGTATTCACAAAGCTTCACAATTATGATCTACATGCTGCTGAACTCCAAATATATAACTCCAGCCCAAATCTCTCCTAAAAGCCGTATCTGTGAAGCCAACTAACTAGCAGACATTTGTACCTGTTTACATATCCAAAGTTCAACTTATCTTCTCCTATCCCATCAAATCTCTCTCCTCTATTCCCTAGCAGTTTAAACAATGAAACCTAGGTGCCACCTGTATTTCCTTCTCCTCTCTTTCATCCCATACATTCTACCACTCACTCAGTCTACCTCCTAAATATTAGCCCAGTATTGCCACAAAAAGTAGAGACTCAAGGTCCTCCTCCTCACTGCTTTTAACAGTCTAGTTTGAATAAAAATAAACATGCATGAAGAGGTATCATTTGAAACCTCTGAAACAATCTTTCTGGTTTTCTACATTTTAAGAAAGAATGGAATTAAAGTATTTTAGTGATATAAACTATTTCAGTAATGGTATGAATAATAATTAATCTATTGGGCCAGACAGACCTAGAACAGGGATTCTGTATATTAAAAATCTGTTACAACGACTGATATAGATATTTCTCTTATCTAAAACTTAAGGCAAACAAATTCTATTACTAATTATACATTAATTATATATTGAACAAGAACTTAGGAGCAAAAAACTGCCTTGTTTATGTTATTGGTCATAACACATTTAAAATTCTATATATAATGTAGAATATTAAACAAAATTTAGCAATCTAGAAAAGCTGGTAGGTCAGAAAAGGGAAGACAAACATTCAGTTGACAAAATATTTTTCATTAAATTAAAAAACATTCAACTGACAAAACAATAATATTAAATATTAATTTAAAAACTGTCTCATCTACATGCTCCTCTAATGAATGTACATTCACCAATGTCATAAACTTTGCTGCTTAGGTTTTCCAAAGATTTTTTTGGAGGGTGACATAATTTAGTTCTTAACCTAGAGAACATCTCATATACCATGGATGTCATTATAGCCCTTATAAAAACCGCAGTGGAACCTTAAATGCATATTACAAAGCAAAAGCCTTTCTGAGAATGCTCCGTATTGTATGATACAACATTCTGGAAAAGGCAAAACTATGGGAACAGTAAAAAGATCAGTGGTTGCCAGGGCTATGGGGAGGGAAGGATAAATAGGCAGAGCAAAGAGGATTTTTAGGGCAGTGAAAATACTTTTTATGACACTGTAATGACACATACATGTCATTATACATTAGTCAAAACCCATATAACATATAACACCAAGAGTAAACCCTAATGTAAACTATGGACTTCAAGAGGGTAACAATGAGTCAATGTAGGTTCATCAATCATAACAAATGTACCACTTTGGTAAGGGATAATAGGGGCGGCTCTGTATCTCTAGGGGCAGCTGTGTAAGTGTAGGGGCAGAGGGTACCTGGGAGCTCTGTACTTTCCACTTAATTTTGCTAGGAACCTAAAACTACTCTAAGAAATAAAGTCTATTAAAAAAATAAAATAAAAACCTCAATGGTTACCATCACAATTTCTTAATTACCAAACTTTAAAATATTTATTTATATTTTATATTCAAAATGTATACTAAAAACCAAAGGCACAATGTTAATGTGTTATGGTTTATAAAGCCCAGCACAATAGGATATCAGACTATGCAAACTTGGCCTTTGTCTGCTAAGAATTTACACTATGTAGAAGTTAACGCTGAAGGCCTGACTAGAGAAAGTCTAACAGACCTCATAAACTTGGTCACCAAATATGGAAAAGCCTCATCTACCTAAGCACATTTCTACCTGGAAAGTATAGCTGAAGCAAGCTTCAGGTAAAGGTCCATATAATGAAGAGCCTGAATTATCCACCAAATTCAGAGAATGAACAAAACCAAATCTTAAATACCTAGATCCCACCCTAAGGAAAGTTATTTCTGAATACACCAGTTTTCTTTAATACAGAAATGCTCTCACAAACACCAAAGTGACACTGATGAAGTCAGGTGACTGTCATATAAATACATCTCCACGAAATTATTATACTAGTATGCAACTATCAAGTTTTTTTGCTATTCAAAGTAGATAGTTTATTATTAAAATAAATAATATATTATCTTGAGTTTTGTACATATCTGACAAGCAAAGTCTAATAAGAAAAACTATTTTATATGAAATTAAAATTATTTTTCTCATTTTTCTGATACCTTAAGCAACACTCAATAAATCCTTCTACGAAAAAGCAGTGGTTTAATTTTCTAAAACTTCAGTTACTTACAACCTTAATCCCAATTAAATTACCAAATTTCAAAATCAGTTTTAGACTGTAAAAGGATTTCACTAATGTGAATTACTATTTAAAATATTTAGCAAATAAAGTGCATACATTCAGAAATGAAAAATTAAATAGATTGATAGGCACCATTCAAAACAACATTGTAACTGTTATTAAAACAAAACCTTACTTGTCTGGGTTTTTCACTCTGAATGTTGCATTAAGCGCTTTTAACCTGGAGTCTGCCTGGAAAAAATAATTTATTCACTTAATACAATTACATTTCAGGGTTTAAATCCAAACAGTTTTATTTTCCCTTTAGAATTAAGATGCTCAAGTACAGTTTTCTTCGTATCATTTGTGTCAAACACATTAAACATACCCCAAAAAACAGCTTAGTAGTTATTTTTTAAAACACTACAAAAATATTTATAAATTAAACTGAACACATGGCATTCAGTAATACCAAAGTAAAACAACTGTAAACACCAATACACTAGCAACCATATACCTCTGCATTATTATAACAAAATAGGTCTCATGTGAAAAAAGTAGTTTACTTTTTCTCTAAATCAAGAAAAACAATGATCTATATATATAAACTAAATAAAACTACTGCTTTGAAGCCTGTGCATTACTGAGAGTCGTTCTCAGGTGGAATGTAAACCAAATGTACATTGGTTTTTCTCATTTTCATAATCAGTATTTTAGAAAATAAAGAAATATGGAAATGCCTGTACTAAATTAAAACTAGCTAGATGAGGACTTCCCTGGTGGTACAGGTTTGATCCCTGGTCAGGGAACTAAGATCCCACATGCTTGAGGTGCGGCCAAAAAAAACCAAACTAGATGACATCAAATTAATTCCTTTCTAGCTGGCAGGAAATGTTACAACTTTTTAACTACCTTTACTTACTTCTAGATATTTCAACACAACTATTTAACTACCTTTACTTATTTCTACCCTAACTTATTTCAAAGGAGAGACAGAAGGATGAACATGAAATAATAATTTCATTGTATAAATTTATAGTTAATATAGCCAAATCCTCTCCTCTTATATGTTCTCATTAAAATAAAAAAATTATAAATAAATATATATATATATATATATATATATATATATATTTTTTTTTTTCTGACCAAGGCACAAAAATGATACGGTTCATAAAAGGTAGCTCAATCAGTAATCAATTTCATAATGTGGTTTGGTTTTGAAAATCCCAATCAGCTTGAATATTTTATATTATTCCAACTTATAAGCCCTAATTACAAATACTCCCAAAATAATAAACAAACAAAAGCAAAACTACTAGGGCTCCCCAGATTACATGGCTGAAGAAATAAAAACAAATGCAACAAATACACCACTCCATAAACCCAGCCTCCTAAACCTTCAGACCAAAAGCAGTTCAAAGAGCTATCAAGAATATCTAAAGCTTAATTTGTCATTGAATTCAGGGGATTCTCTTATTTCTAAAATGGGTATTTTATCAATTCTTGACCTTTCTTACATCTCAAGGGCAAAGGCGCTAATGCATGTGAAAGTCCTTACAATTAAAGCAACTATGAATTTAAGGCATATAATATTACTCCCTTATGTTCTTTAAGTGAATTCAAATCACTAAACATCAACGTGTTAATGACTTTATAGTCACACGCAAATGAGATTCTTTAAATAAGGATGAAATTACATAAAAACCATCAGTAAAAGAGAAAATTTTCATGTGAATCTTTTTCTGAATCTCATACTTAATACTACCAATTAATTTATTTTTTACTTTTAATATTACCATCTTACCACTATAGAAGGCATATAAAATGTAAACCATCACCATCCTAACCTTTGCTTACCAAGCATTCTGTCAGGTCAGTCCATCATAACACCCCACTCAACCTGCTCATCATTTCACAAGATTCCATAATAAGAGAAATTGCTTAAAATGTCATCAAATCAGAAACTTCTCCCCAAAGCTAGATCTCTAAACACCTACCTAGGCTGTTCCAAATCTGACGGTTACCATTCATCCATCTTATCAGGTTCCCCACTGAATATCTATAAAGAAGCCCTTATATAATTGTTTCATACCACCCTACTTTATCTCCTTTAATACAGCACTATCTGAAATCCGCTGAGTTGTTTTCTTGTTTCCTAGCTGTCCACTAGAATATAAGAGCCACAAGAAAGCACAATGTGAATGGGGCTCCTAGAGTTGCACAATGGCTGCCACGGCAATACTTTAATCTTCTTTGTTCATTCCTGTATCTCCAATGCCTCCCAATGCCTGGCACAAGAAAAACATGAGATAAGTATTGGCTGAATGAAAAAAATAACCCCGACTATTCTACAGCCCCAACTTAACTTCCTTTCCCATGTTCTTTAATCCCCACCTCTCCTTCCCTTTCCAATTACTATTACATACTTTACTTTCCTTGTCCTAGACCTTGTCTTTCCTTTATTTCATTTTCAGGTTCTTCCCCCAAACCTTGCCTAGTAAACCATCACCAGCTTGCCCTCTCTCTAACATTCTTCCTTTACCCGCTAGGTTGACTCCACTGCAGGTTCCTCACTATTCAGGTCTCAGCTCAAATGTTCTCTCTTCAACCATGTGATGCAGTTTGCCCAGGACAGTCCTGGCTTACAGCTGTTGTCCCTAATCTAATTATTAGCAGACCCCCTTTTTATTCTCAAAAGTGTCCCCATTTGAACAATAAATTTTATTGTCACCTATCTCAAAATAACCCCTAGAAAAAAATCCCTGCTGTCATAATCTCTCACAGTAATGATTGTTTCACTTTACATCACCTATAACTTTCAAAGTATCTTAAATAAATGTTAACTTAAAGTCTCCAACTACTTACAATACAAACTCCATAAGAACATGGGGATAATGAATGTTTCCAGCGTATTCGCTGTTGTATCCACAGCACCTAGAAGGGTACCTGACAGTCTGTAGGCACCCAGCACTGGGAATCTCCAGGATTAGCAGAGATCCTAAAGGCCCAGATCTCTCTGGCAGTCCCTGCTCCAAGCAACAGACAGGGTTCTGGATTCTTCTGCGTCAGCCTAAAATCATTTAAGGTTTGGGCATATGGATGACACTTACTTTCATGTAAGTAACTTACTGAGAGAACTGAGTTAAAATGATATTACTTTAAACTAAAGTATTGGGTGGAGGACTTCCCTGGTGGCACAGTGATTAAGAATCCACCTGCCAATGAAGGAGACATGGGTTCGAGCCCTGGTCCGGGAAGATCCCACATGCCACAGAGCAACTAAGCCTGTGTGCCACAACTACTGAGCCTGTGCTCTAGAGCCCGACGAGCGACAACTACTGAGCCCGCGAGCCACAACTACTGAAGCCTGCATGCCTACAGCCCATTCTGTGCAACAGAGAAGCCACCACAATGAGAAGCCCTCACACTGCAACAAAGAGTAGCCCCTGCTTGCCGCAATTAGAGAAAGCCTGCGCACAGCAACAAAGACCCAACACAGCCAAAAATAAAATTAATTTTTTTAAAAAGAGGGAACTGAAAACAGACAAATACCATATGATTTTTTAAAATAAATAAATAAATAATAAAGTATTGGGTGGGCCAAAAGTTTTGTTCGGTCTTTTCCGTAAGATGGCTCTAGTAGCACTTAGCTGTCTTTAACTTCATTCGAAACAATTTTGTTAGACTGTATGTGACGGCTGTCATATCAGCAAGCATTTAAAAAAAGACTTAACAAAATTCGTGAATTTTTGTGTAGCAATTTTAATACTGAAGATGGAAGAAAAAAAGCATTTTCCGCATATTATGCTTTATTATTTCGAGAAAGGTAAAAACGCAACTGAAACGCACAGAAAGTTTTGTGCAGTGTATGGAGAAGGTGCTGTGACTAATCGAACATGTCAAAAGTGGTTTGTGAAGTTGTGTGCTGGAGATTTCTTGCTGGACAGTGCTCCACGGTCGGGTAGACCAGTTCAAGTAGACAGCGATCAAATTGAAACAATAATTGACAACAACCAACATTATACCACCATTAAGTCACTTTCTCGAGTTCCTCATCTAAAAAACTGGAATAATATTAAACTAACCTCAAAGGTACTGAGGCAACTGTCAGCAAAAAAACATGACCGTGTATTAGAGTACAGTGCTTAAGCACATAGTAAACATTTAATGTTAATGATATTCAGATAAGATACTGCTTTAGGTTCTAACTTTTTTTTCTTTTTTTTTTAACAATTTTGATAATCTTCTAAAATTATCTTCCCTAAAAATATTCTTATCTGTCATCTTACAGCAATGGTTCTTAAGTTTTAGGCTTGTATGTATGCATGTCTGGAATGAACTCTAGGATTCAGTATTTTGAACAAACAATCCCAGCAAATTGAGACTCATGAAGCCAACTGACCACATTTTAAGAAACACTGAATTAAAAAAAATTTTTTTAATCAAAAAACTAGTTCCACGCTAAAAAAAAGAAGAAAGAAACGCTGAATTATGAGTACTCAGCCAGCAATTCAACCTTTTCTTGAAGCCTCAAGGTAACCACTATAAACAACTAATACTGAATCCACCTGTGACACAATGAAGCCCTAGGGGTTACACAGGTGTGTGGGGATTTGGCCCCATGCCAGAGGCCTCCATACTGCGGTGTCTGACTCTCAGATCACTGTTATCTTTTACTAGCAGGCTCAGCTGTCAATTTCACTATTGTAACAGTGTGCCTGTCTCCGGCAGTATTCACTTTTAGACCTCTTAAATTTTCTTCTAATATGCTGTAGCCTAGAAAACAGATAGCCAAGTTTATTTGAATAACTATAATAAAATTAAGTGGGGGGCTTCCCTGGTGGCGCAGTGGTTGAGAGTCCGCCTGCCGATGCAGGGGACACGGGTTTGTGCCCCGGTCTGGGAGGATCCCGCATGCAGTGGAGCAGCTGGGCCCGTGAGCCATGGCCGCTGAGCCTGCGCGTCCGGAGCCTGTGCTCCGCAGTGGGAGAGGCCACAGCATTGAAAGGCCCATGTACGGCAAAAAAAAAAAAAAAAAAAATTAAGTGGGTACTATCTGAAAGGACCAAAGTATATCTGTAAGTACTATAGTAAGTTATGTTACATCCATTTGAACATCTTAGAAGTCAGTTCTAAATATCCCCTTTCAGCTGTGATTGGGTTAGTTGTAACTGCCAAATACATGACCTCCAGATAAGTGAAGTGTGTGTCTTTCTCTATCTCTCGGACAACCTCACATACGTTTGTATGTATGCATGCACGTACGGGTGTGTATGTGTAGTCCTAAAAAGTCCCATTTCACTTCCCTGGTGGCACAGTGGTTAAGACTCCATGCTCCCAACGCAGGGGGCACAGGTTTATTCCCTGGTCAGGGAACTAGATCCCACATGCATGCCACAACTAAGAGTTCACATGACACAACTAAGGGGCCGGCGAGCCGCAACTGAGGAGCCCGTGAGACACAACTAAGGAGCCCACGGGCCACAACTAAGGAGCCCATGTGCCGCAACTAAGACCCAGCACAACCGAATAAATAAATAAATAAATATTTTTTTTAAAAAACCCTGCTTCTTTAAAAGTAAGTCCCAATTCCTTGCATGGGTCTCCAAATTCTCCCCATACATTTTATGTCTGGTCCATTTCATTTAAATTCTGACTTTTCAAATTATTGTGTACAGAGTATTACCTTTCAAAGATTTTATGAAAGTGAAACTAAGATTTCACCGTAAGGCTACCCAAATACAAAACATTGTATCTAAACACTTAAATAGCACCTACACACAAGATTCAAAGCACTCTGTGAAGAGCATAGTCTATATGGATGAAGAAATTTAGGAGTTTTCTCAAGGCCACCCAAGTTATGGCCAAAAACTGAGTTATGGACAAACAACTGATAACTAGTTACTAAACTAATGACTAAATCAACGACGAAAATTTTTAAAATTTTCTTTTTATATAAAGAGATATCACTAAAAAAATATATTTTAGTTCGCTCTTTTCTTTATTACTGGCTCCTAAGAAATCTTGGACTAGTTCTCAGAAAATTCTATCAAAATATAAATAATTTTTTTAAGTTTAGAGTTATTTCAAACCATCTCTAAACCAAAATTCCAGCATTCTCTCTGAGCACCATAATGAATTATAGCCAAGAAAATACTAATTTTTTCATGTTATCTGCCAACAATATATTTATAAGTTAAAATTGGTTTATGACAGAATTAGATACTTGACTATATTTTCTGTGCAGACAAAAAATTTTCTCTTGTCTTTTTATGTTAAAATTAAAATACCTATATACCAATGCATAAATCTCTAGGGGGTGTTCTTAAAATTACTGTAAAGACATTTTGTTCTTGTCGCCTAGACCTACTGAATTTTGTTACTGCATTATCATGTGAATTGTTTATCAATTTATATATTATATCAATTTATATTACTTTTTCTTCTTACCTATTCAGTTTACACAAGAGATGAAAACTTTAAAAAATTTGCAAGCACCAGTGTTAAATTACTTTTGGGAACAAGAGGGAGAGCAGACTGGAGTTAGGGTGGCCATCTTATGACCAACATGCTCTTTAATTTTTAGATAACAGTTCCATTCCCAGACACTAATTCTAATGAATGAATATGAAAAGCTGTCAAAATCTAATTAGGCCTGTATTACTAACAGATGCTAATACAAAATGAATCCTATGCCCACTCAAAACTGGCCATGTCCCAGTAGACAGAAGAAGCATGACTGATGGTTCATCTTCTAGTCTGCTAAGACTGGAAAACCCAAGATCAATTCTTCAGAAGTGTCTTTCCTATTTAATAGAGTGAGCAATTTTGGGGGCACCACCGATAGTGGCAGTGATAAGGACAGAGGGAAGAAAAAAATATACAATGTATAATATGACTAAACTGTGGGAAAAATCTATAGCCTGTATCTAAATTACTGCTTCAAAATCTTCTTTGCCAATAGAATTAAACTCATAAATATGCCCATTATAGTCTCACTATTAACAAAAATTACACCAATCAAAAATACACTGCATTGTTTCTTTAAAAACTTTACCAATGATATTAGATGCAAGGCCAATTTCCAACATTCGCTCATTCAATAAACAGCAAGTACCCATTAAGTGCATGGCACTGTGCTAGGAACTGTAAAGGAATGTAACAAATTATTTCATGCAATTATCCTTACCTTCAGCTGAAATCCGGTTTCATTCACAGTCTCCTTCCAGTTACCTTCCTAAAAATTAAAGTTAATTTTAGATATCATTGCAAAATAGCCCGTAAGGAATATTCCAAATTAAATATCTATCGTTCTGTTCTTCTTTCAGGGGAGATGGGAGAGAAAGGTTAAAAAAGAATTCCTTTCACCGCAAAATTAAACATACAATACAGATTCCAAAAGATTACCAAAGATGGACTCAAGATTTTATAGACCTGGGCTTCAAAAAACTAAAGGCTAATTCTGATACCATTTAAGTGATACCAAAAAGTACCATCTTTAGTATCTTTAAGTATAAAAACGTTAGCCAAAAGAATGATGTAATTTACTTTGGAAATTCAAAACAGAACAAACCACAAAATGCATATAAATTAACAAAGCTGCTCCAAAAGGATTCTTAAGAATAAGCATTCCACAATTTAAAATTTAAAAGATCCCAAGTCAAATGAATTTTTTTAGAAGACTAAATAAAAGAAAAATACCTGTGTTAAAAACAAATAGAAGATTTTGTCTCTACAAAGGATGGGATGTGAAGCAACTCTCAAGAGGAAGTTTTCTAAACCAATTCGACGTCTTTCCACAAAATCCGGGTCCATGTTGTCAGCAGAGAGTTTATGCCAAACAAATTCTGCCTAGATAAACAAAACAACCATGAAGAATAGTCTCAATGCTAAATACTTCTGAACTATACTGCCATTTCACTTCTTACCCTTTTTTCTGGTAAAGGTGGCACAACAATATGCGGATAGTAAACTAAAAGGTAGTTTCTCAACAACTCAAATTCACTATACCGCCTCCATAGTGAGTCTGTTAGGACACTCTGACCATCAATATGTTCAACTGACCTGAAAAAGACAGAATAAGATTTCTAGTGTTTTTTAAAAATACAAATGCATGCACACGACCTCCTTTAAAACTGATAACTCCATTCCTTTAAAACTGATAACTCCATTTACTGAATGAACCGGACACTGAGTAGAGAATTTTTCATGTATTATTTAATCCCTACAACAAACCTGTTGAAGCAGGGATTACTGTCCCCATTTCACAGATGAGGAAGCAGCTGCACAGTATATGCTCTTCCTACAACCACAAAGATCTGTGGGTAGAGCACTCAGATCCATCTGATTCCCAAGCTTTCACTCCTAACCACTTTCTTCTGTTATAGAAAACCTATTTGAACTCAAAAGAAATAGTCATATTAGGAACATTCTAAAAGCCTCAATATAAAATAATTTGGTTAATGTATAACAGCTGGCTTTCCAATATAGTAAAGTCTGGCTTAGCCAGTGTTTCATTAAAGAAAAAGTATTTTTCACTGCCACAATGAGAGAACAACTCCTGCCACAATGAGGGAATAATATTCATGCCAAAGACAATGACACAAAAAAAAACCCTCGATTCAACGTTATAAATGAATCAGATTCATCCAAGTACCTGAAAAAACCCACAAAAGCAAAATGTCAATTAACTCTGAAACAGTGGGGAGAAGGGATGTAAAAATCCAATTCTAGTCTTATCTTTAATATAAAGAGCTGCAGGCAACGCCATGTCTCATCCATATAAAAGTTCAAGTTGGGGGAAAGCTGGGTAAAATCATATAAAGAATATTTGAAATTATTTTGACTATTTACAATTTCTGCTAGCATAATCACTGTTAGAAAACATTAGTCTTCTAAACATTATCAGAACCTTCCCATTTTCTAATTGTTTGCTTGAAAATAACTTATAGGCCCTCCAAGAAACACGCATATAACCAAGGTGTGCATCTGTACGTTATGGCACAAAGGCACAGAGGCTAAATCAGTCTTAGAATAAAGTCTTGAGAAGATATATATACTGTGTCATGCTCAACACAAGTATTTTAATAATAAATAAATAAAATAATTTATTATTTATTATAATTAAAAAATAATTTTTGTATTAAGTTTGCCACTAAATTTATTCATTGCATTATATATTCGAAAAGGAAACATAATAGAAAGGAAACAGAAAAGGAAGCATAACATGAAATTCAAAATGTACAAATGGCTCCCATGGCAAAGATATAGGATTATTAAATCATAATTCATTTTAAAGAGTTGACCTAACCATTAGCTATGACTAATACTATTCTAATTCAGATTTTCAACTTCAGCTGAAAAAATATCTTAGGTTAGTATCAAGTTTCAAATTATTTAAAATCATGACCAACAGAACCCACATCTTGCTAATAAGCAAATAAATATAGCCTATAAGCAGTACACCTAAAGGCTGTTAGAAGATCTTTTACAAGTTGATTTTGGTTTTTGTTTTGTTTTAAAGGCCACAAAAGGCAGGGTCTAACAACTGGAAACCACCTAAAAGCATAGGGAAGACTTTCTCTGGACCACAAAACTACCCCATTTATCCAATCATTTAACAAATACTTAATAGCACATAATTGGTTTTACATGCAACATTTAATTTAACCCTCACAATAAAGTAGACAGGATCATCAGCCCTGTTTTACAAATTAGAGGAATTAAGTGAAGACATCATATAGCCTCCCAAGACAACGAGGAATTCTTACCTATTACTATGTACAGTATACTTTATTTTAAAAGGGTTCATACTCTATGAACAGGAAAGCATAAAAACCTCTGGAGAAATTAAAATCAATGACTTTAGCTTCATTCATTCTTAGCCTACTAAACTATAACACTATAGGCAGTTGCTAAATGGACTTTCTACTTGTGTCCAAAGAGTAGGTAGATAAGCTATATGTTAAAGTTCAACTTTTAGTCAATATCAAGGCTCAATAATACTCATATTGTCCAAGACTATCTGAATAATACTGAATTACAGCAAGAATCCTACATGATTAAATTAATAAATTCCAGGGTTCTGTGGTTGTTGAATGAAAGTTAGCCTTAGGGGTACAGTACTTTCAAAATAATCTATCTAAAAGCAGTGTTTCTCAAAGTGGATATGTACATGATGTGGGGTAGGCAAGAATTTAAGAGAGGGAAAACACAAATCATAAAAGAAAAAAGACAGATAAATTTAACTATCTTAAAATGTAAAGCCTTTATACTTGATAAAACTATGGTCCATAGTCCATCTGCTTCAAAAACACCTGGAATTTTGCTTAAAATGTGTCAATTCCTGGACCCCACCCAAAACTCTGCAGCTTAACAAAATTTCCAAGTGATTCCTATACATTTTAAAGTTTGAGAATCACTGTTTTAAAATAAATGAAATACAATTGTGAAAGTCAACTCAATAATCCTTTTGTGCACCACACATTTACTGATGATCCACTTAAATATTTATCCAGAGTCTAGCTATATTACTCGTGTATGGTCACTTCTAACTCCAAGTTTCAAATTATAATACTCTATTCATTTCAGTCAAGAGTAAACTATAAATCATTCCAGATTATTCAAATCAAGTCTCTTCCAGCAGTAAAACGAGTCAACAGCTAATTTCTTTGTTCAATTGGGTGAAGAAATAGGCACATACTAAAAATGTCCTTTTTCGGCGAGCCACAACTAAGAAGCCCAACGAGCCGCAACTAAGGAGCCTGCTTCCCACAACTAAGGAGCCTGCCTGCCGCAACTAAGAGACCCGGGGCAACCAAATAAATAAATAAAATAGAATAAAATAAAAATATCCTTTACAGTTTTAAATTTAAGAATTTACTTAGAAAGCTAGAGCCACGAATTTCTAAAGTATGATTTATTTATTTATTTATTTATTTAGGCTGCACTGGGTCTTAGTTGCGGCATGCAGGCTCTTTAGTTGTGGTATGCAGAATCTTTAGTTGTGGCATGTAAACGCTTAGTTGCAGCATGACTGTGGGAATCTAGGTCTCTGACCAGGGATCAAACCTGGGCCCCCTGCATTGGGAGCTCAGAGTGTTAGCCACTAGACCACCAGGGCAGTCCCCTAAAGTATGATTTTTTAAAGTGGCTAATTTAACTTAAAAAAAAACTCTCTCATGGGACCACAATTTTTTTTAATTACCTTAAAAAATCTCTCTGATACATACATGTATATATGCATGCCCCAAAACAACCTATTTTTTAAAAGACCCACCTTAGCTCTTTTCCCCAAATTCCTATCATACACAAATTTTCTCTTCTTTTTGGAAGATTCTTTTTTTCTTTTCTTGTTTTGTTTTCTTTGCTTGTTGTGTGTGTATGTGTGTGTGTGTAAGAAGGAAGACTATAGTTAAAGAAAGGATTATCAGAATTATTTGTAAACTAAATAACCTTCACCATGATTTTAACTTTCATTTTGGGTAGAACCACAGACCTGGAGAAAACCCTGAAAATGGCACAGGGTTCAGCCCTAAGGCTAGTTTGGTGACAGTGTGGTAAAGCCAATGAAAATGACTAAAAAAACTTTTAATGTATTCATATTAAAACATGGTTGTAACACTTTATCAACTAGGTCTGGTAGTTCTATTGTTTTATTTTAGAAGTTATCAGAAAGTTCTCCCATATCTACTTGTTTTATTTATTTAATTAATTTATTTATTTTTTTCTGCTGTGCCACACAGCATGCAGGATCTTAGTTCCCTGACCAGGGTTCAAACCCACACCCCCTGCACCAGAAGCAGGGAGTCTTAACCACTGGACTGCCAGGGAAGTCCCTCTACTTGTTTTATTTATTTATTTAAATAGATTTATTTATTTATTTATTTTTGGCTGTGTTGGGTCTTCATTGCTACACACAGGCTTTCTTTAGTTGAGGCGAGCGGGGGCTACTCTTCATCGCGGTGCGCAGGCTTCTCATTGTGGTGGCTTCTCTTTGTTGTGGAGCAAGAGCTCCAGGCATGCGGGCTTCGGGAGTTGTGGCACACAGGCTCAGTAGTTGTGGCTCGCAGGCTCTAGAGCACAGGCTCAGTAGTTATGGCACATGGGTCCAGCCGCTCCACGGCGTGTGGGATCTTCCCAGGGCTCGAACCCATGTCTCCTGCACCGGCAGGTGGATTCTTAACCACTGCACCACCAGGCAAGAACCCCCTCTACTTGCTTTAATTGAAAGTATTTCTGCTCAGTCCACAGAGAGAAAAGAACTTGTCAGTATAGTCTTTACATAAACTGTTTATAATTGGCAAAATAAATTGAGTCTTCCCTTGCTTTGCTCTAGACAAAACAATCTAATTCCTTTAACTTCTTCCTTATGAGGTAAGACTTTTCTGGTGAGTTGTGATTATACCATGAGCTACTTTATCTTCTTTTTTTTTTTTGATTACACCATGATTTATTTTATCTTTTCAATTTTACCCCAAGGTCTAAAGCTCCAGTCTCAATCAATTTTTAACTGACTTTAATTTCTCGCCAAAAAAAAAAAAAAAAAAGATTAAAAATGGGGAATTCCTTGGGAGTCCAGTGGTTAGGACTCCATGCTTCCACTGCAGGGGTCATGGGTTCCATCCCTGGTCAGGGAACTAAGGTCCTGCATGCTGCACAGCTGGCAGGGGCAAAGGGGGGGTTTTAATTTCTCTGTAACTCCCAACTCTCCTAAACTGACTTAGACTGTATTCTCTCCTCCTAGACTTCTTTGTTACCCATCTCCACTTACTTAAGTCCGCTTAATACTTCATACACCTCTGAGAACCTGGTATCTTTTCCCCAAATCACAAAAGGGCTGTATCTAACAACAAGAACTCCACTAAAGCATGTGTCAAGTAACATTCCAGATCCCAAAAGTATTCCAATACCCTTCCCTCTCCCTCCAAAACAAGTACATTAGAACTTAGCTATTAAGAGTACCAGAGTAAAAGACACACCTGTTAACCTGTTAAAAAGTAAAACAGCAAAAATCCCTAAAAAGACAATGACCTGTAAACAATTCCATTATACAACAGAATTTGCATCAATAGCTACCAAAGCTTTTTCTATCTAAACCTAGGCCTAATTCTCATCACTCACCTTGTTTCAATGAGGTAAGCAGTATATGTTTCTTGCATGTTCATGGCATTCCTCCCAGTTCGCTTTTCTGCTTCTGAAACACTAATTTCTATCTTCTTCAACCAAAAATTATTTTCCATCATCTGAATAAAAACAATGGAAGAACAACAACAAAAAACCTTTAAAATTATATTGAAAACACCCTAGCTATTTTAATAAAATCCATTGTTAGTACATATTTCGGGCTACTTTTTTATATCTCTTAAGTTGCTAAATGATATCAGCAAATGCCATGCCTCTTTTTATGAGCATACTGTAGCACATTAAACTTTACCAGAAGCTATTTTAACAAGTGCCATATTAATTATTCAAATGTAGGCAAGATTATAAGAAAAAAAATTAAGATAAAATGTAGACATTTCACACAGTAACCAAGAATAAACCTATATAGAAATACACATAAAAAAAATCTAAAAACACTATATACAAAGACAAATGATGCTCAATACTGATATCTAATCCTTTTTTAATATTTATTTATTTATTTGGCTGCGTCGGGTCTTCATTGCGCGATGTGGGATCTTTTGTTGAGGTGCTCATTGTGGCGTGCGGGCCCTTCCTTGAGGTGCATGGGCTCTTCCTTGCGATGCACAGGCTTCTCTCTAGTTTTGCTCTCTCGTTGTCGCGTGGGCTCCACAGCACGTGGGCTCTGTAGTTTGCAGCATGCAGGTTAAGTTGAGGCGCGCAAGCTCAGCAGTTGCGGCGCACAGGCTTAGTTGCCCTGCGTCCCCTGTACTGGAAGGCAGACTCTTTACCACTGGACCACCAGGGAAGTCCCTGATATCTAATCTTTTTATTTTACCAAAGTCAAATCTCTATCTCAAATATAAAATACTACATATATGGCAAAATGTGAGATTTTTAGCAGGCAGGTTAAAAAAAAAAGCAGGAGTCGTCACATATTTAACCATAAATTTGCCTAAACTTTTTTTTTTTTTTAATTTATTTTTGGCTGTATTGGGTCTTCATTGCTGCGTGCGGGCTTTCTCTAGTTGCAGCGAGCAGGTGCTACTCTTCGTTGCAGTGCCCGGGCTTCTCACTGAGGTGGCTTCTCTTTGTTGCGGAGCATGGGCTCTAGGTGCGCGGGCTTCAGCAGTTGTAGCATACAGGCTCAGTAGTTGTGGCTCACAGACTCTAGAGCGCAGGCTCAGTAGTTGGGGCACACAGGCTTAGTTGCTCCATGGCATGTGGGAGCTTCCTGGACCGGGGCTCGAACCCGTGTCCCCTGCATTGGCAGGTGGATTCTTAACCACTGCACCACCAGGGAAGTCCCTGCCTAAACTTCTTGGCAGTGATTAACAGGCTCCACTGTGAGAAAGCAGGTTTTCCTATTTTTTTTTTAAATATTGCTTTTATTTATTTATTCATTTTTTTATTGAAGTATAGTTGATTCACAAACTTGTTTTAGTTTCTGGTGTACAGCAAAGTGATTCAGTTATATATATATTCTTTTTCATACTCTTTTCCACTATGGTTTATTAGAGAATAATGAATATAGTTCCCTGTGCTATATACAGTAGGACCTTGTTTATCTGAGACAGCAGGTTTTAAGAACAGGAGACTTCTTTCTTTTCTGCTAGATCATCCCAAGGTCTGTATCAAAGCACCAAAGAAAATGACAAAGACATCACAGGTGGTTCACAGGCTCTTTCTGTAGTAGGAAGTGTGCCACTGAAGAAGGGTCTTGAATATATCCAAAGTAACTCCAAATTAAACAAGAAAGACACAGTGAGACCATGCGATAACTGCTATGCTTTGGTTTTTTTCTCCCTTGCTCACTTTTAAAGTTCAGTTGGTTTTCATTAAAAACTCTGTACTATATTATAACTGGGGTTAGTCTGTGAAGAAGAGATATAAGTAAAAAGATGGATACACCAAAAGTTTAAAGAAAAAGATGCATGCAGTAAAACCCATGATGATACTCTATACAGAAAATTAAACCTGTGTACTATGAAGAGAAAATAAGCTATGTGACAGTACACAAAATTAAATCAGTGATGAATAAAGATGACACACTTAGGACGTACTGCCAAAAATGTTAAAGAAAAATGGAGGAGGTAAAAATGCTAAAATTAGGACAGAGAAGAGCCAACCCAAAACAGAACAAAAACGAAAACAAAAACCACTCTGCTGTCAAACAAGACACTTTTATAAAATATAAGTTTTATGTTTATGTACTAAAAGAGAAAATAAGACAGGAGAAAATCATTCAATTAAAAGAAAGCTCAAAAAATTACATAAGCACAAACCACTCAACGTCAGGGTTATGAAGCCCTCACTGGTTGAGATTATACATATAAAAAATTTGGGCCCACAGCCAAGCACTGATTTACCATCACGTACTCCAGTGAAAAATTCTCTGAATTCTGGAAGCACATAACTGATAAAGCAAATTATTTCCCAGCCAAAAATATAATGCATGTGAGTCATAAATTTACCCCATTATGCCATCCAATTACACAGAAGGAAAAAATAAAAGAATAAAATCAACTATCATAAAAACTAAAGACTGGCATACAAAAATACCAGCACGGTTTGGGAGATGATATAAAATTGCTTATCCTGTCATACTAAAGTACAAACAATGCCAAGAATAACACAACTAATACCATAATTGTTAAAAGGACACATTCAAAATATTGAGAAATGGATAAACTTGGTAACTGGAAGATGGGACCGGGAGTGTGTTTTAAAGAGAGACATAATATATTATTTTTTTTAATTGAAGTATAGTTGATTTATAATGTGTGCTAGTGAGACATGACATTTTAGATGTATTAAAAGTGGACTTCTCATTAAAGAACATCACTAAAGAGTGATGCTACACTCACATCCTACACTTACATTCAAAGGAATAACATCCCAAATGTAAATGCTTGATATGTGAATCACTACTTTCTACCTAACTTAAGACCAAATAAATATAGAAGATGGGCATATTTAAAAGGCTGATGAAATTCTTTATTTTCAATTCAGTGAGTAAAAATGAATATAATCTACTTTAAGTTTTAAAAATGTTGCAAACAGTGAAACAGTACAAGCAAGCATAAAACAGATAACAGTGATAAAAGGGACAATAAGAAATTATTAATTCAATAACTGAATATTTACTGAGTATCTATCAATACAATGACAGTCCTTAGGAATGGGAAGGTAACTGAGAAAAGGTGCCTGAGTTCAGTGGTTCACTGCTTGCCTGAGGAATTCTCACAATCTAGTAGCTAATGTTCATCTGTGGCGTCCTTTAGGATTAAAGACAAAATGAAGACAAATGACAACCTTAATATAACAACTTTCAGGACTGTAGATGAAAAGAGTTGGTGTATTTATAGCATTCATTTAGTTAATCTTATTTAAATCACACAAGAAAGAAAATCTATCACATTCACTGTTATACTACAAATTATGGGGAAAAGATAAAATTAAAACAGTCCAAAAAACAAAAAACAGGCAGATGGAGATGAGCATGGAGCTAACTCAGAAGAATAAGAATGCAAAGAAAGAAAAATAAATAGCAAAAAATAAAATAGAATTCTAGGCTGTAAAACTGACACTGCAAAAAAATCAAAACAGTAAGATGGTAAGCTCTCCCAAAATGGTAATGAAAAAAAGACCCACAAAAAGTGAAAATGATGAAAGATGATTTTAAAAAAAGGAAAACTAAGAACCAATGCTTAAATAATAGAAGTTCTTGAAGAAGAAATCAGAAGAAACAGAACAGATAATAATCTGTATAACTAAAAAGGAAACCAACAAAAATCCTTTCTGGATTGAAAAAATTTTTTCTATAGCTCCAAACTGAAAGGCATGTGGTCCACGTATGATTTAGAAAATTAAATATCTTCAGCATACAGAAAAAAATCCTAGATCATTCCAATAGATGCAGAAAAAGCTGTCAACAAAATTCAATACCCACTTATGATAAAAACCCTCCAGAAAGTACGCAGAGAGGGAACCTCCCTCAACATAATAAAGGCCATATATGACAAACCCACAGCAAACATCGTTCTCAATGGTGAAAAACTGAAAGCATTTCCTCTAAGATCAGGAAAAAGACAAGGTTGCCCACTCTCACCACTATTATTCAACATAGTTTTGGAAGTTTTAGCCACAGCAATCAGAGAAGAAAAAGAAATAAAAGGAATCCAAATCGGAAAAGAAGAAGTATAACTGTCACTGTTTGCAGATGACAGGATACCATACATAGAGAATCCTAAAGATGCTACCAGAAAACTACTAGAGCTAATCAATGAATTTGGTAAAGTTGCAGGATACAAAATTAATGCACAGAAATCTCTTGCATTCCTATACACTAATGATGAAAAATCTGAAAGAGAAATTAAGGAAACACTCCCATTTATCACTGCAACAAAAAGAGTAAAATACCTAGGAATAAAACTACCTAAGGAGACAAAAGACCTGTATGCAGAAAATGATAAGACACTGATGAAAGAAATTAAAGATGATACAAACAGATGGAGAGATATACCATGTTCTTGGATTGGAAGAATCAATATTGTGAAAATGACTATACTACCCAAAGCAATCTACAGATTCAATGCAATCCCTATCAAACTACCAATGGCATTTTTCACAGAACTAGAATCAAAAAATTTCACAATTTGTATGGAAACACAAAAGACCCCGAATAGCCAAAGCAATCTTGAGAAAGAAAAACAGAGCTGGAGGAATCAGGCTCCCAGACTTCAGACTATACTGCAAAGCTACAGTAATCAAGACAGTATGGTACTGGCAGAAAAACAGAAATGTAGATCAATGGAACAAGATAGAAAGCCCAGAGATAAACCCACGCACATATGGTCACTTTATTTTTCATAAAGGAGGCAAGAATATACAATGGAGAAAAGACAGCCTCTTCAGTAAGTGGTGCTGGGAAAACTGGACAGCTACATGTAAAAGAAGGAAATTAGAACACTCCCTAATAGCATACACAAAAATAAACTTCAAATGGATTAAAGACCTAAATATAAGGCCAGACACTATAAAACTCTTAGAGGAAAACATAGGCCGAACACTCTGACATAAATCACAGCAAGATACTTTTTGACCCACCTCCTAGAGAAATGGAAATAAAAACAAAAATAAACAAATGGGACCTAATGAAACTTAAAAGCTTTTGCACAGCAAAGGAAACCATAAACAAGACAAAAAGACAACCCGCAGAATGGGAGAAAATATTTGCAAACAAAGCAACTGACAAAGGATTAATCTCCAAAATTTACAAGCAGCTCATGCAGCTCAATATCAAAAAAAAAAACAATCCAATCCAAAAATGGGCAGAAGACCTAAACAGATATTTCTCCAAAGAAGATATACAGGTTGCCAACAAACACATGAAAGGATGCTCAACATCACTAACCATTGGAGAAATGCAAAATCAAAACTACAATGAGGTATCACCTCACACCGGTCAGAATGGCTATCATCAAAAAATCTACAAGCAATAAATGCTGGAGAGGGTGTGGAGAAAAGGGAACCCTCTAGCACTGTTGGTGGGAATGTAAATTGATACAGCCACTATGGAGAACAGTATGAAGCTTCTTTAAAAAACTAAAAATATGGGCTTCCCTGGTGGCGCAGTGGTTGAGAGTCTGCCTGCCGATGCAGGGGACACGGGTTCGTGCCCTGGTCTGGGAAGATCCCACATGCCGCGGAGCGGCTGGGCCCGTGAGCCATGGCCACTGAGCCTGCGCGTCTGGAGCCTGTGCTCCACAACGGGAGAGGCCACCACAGCAGTGAGAGGCCCGCGTACCGCAAAAAACAAACAAAAAAAAAACAACAAAAAAAACTAAAAATAGAACTACCACACGACCCAGCAATCCTAGTACTGGGCATATACCCTGAGAAAACCATAATTAAGTAAGAGTCATGTACCAGAATGTTCACTGCAGCTTTATTTACAATAGCCAGGACATGGAAGCAACCTAAGTGTCCATCGACAGATGAATGGATAAAGAAGATGTGGCACACATATACAATGGAATATTACTCGGCCATAAAAAGAAACGAAACTGAGTTATTTGTAGTGAGGTGGATGAACCTAGAGTCTGTCATACAGAGTGAAATAAGTCAGAAAGAGAAAAACAAATTCCATATGCTAACATGTATATATGGAATCTAAAAAAAAAAAAAAATTGTTCTGACGAACCTAGGGGCAGGACAGGAATAAAGACTCAGACATAGAGAATGGACTTGAGGACATGGGGAGGGGGAAGGGTAAGCTGGGACGAAGTGAGAGAGTGGCACGGACATATATACACTACCAAATGTAAAATAGCTAGCTAGTGGGAAGCAGCTGCATAGCACAGGGAGATCAGCTTGGTGCTTTGTGACCACCTAGAGGGGAAGGATAGGGAGGGTGGGAGGGAGACGCAAGAGGGAGGGGATATGGGGATATATGTATACGTATAGCTGATTTACTCTGTTATACAGCAGAAACTAACACAACACTGTAAAGCAATTATACTCCAATAAAGATGTTAAAAAAAAAATCCTAAGAAGATTAAGGCAGAAAAATAAAAAACAAGACCACTATAAAAGAATAAAGACCAGATTTGTCCTAGATTTCACAATAATAAAGTCCAAATGACAAAGAAGCATCACGCATACAGGACATGCTTGAAATATTATAAAACATACTAACATATTGTTCCTTTAAAAATACTTTACCCCAGCAGGGGTTTTTTTTGTAGAAGCTGATACTCTGTTCCTAAAACTTATAAGGAAATACAAAGGACCTAGAATAGCCAAAACAATTTTGAAAAATAACAAGTTGCAGGACCTACACTATTCAAAATTTATTAAAAAGCTAAACTAATCAAGACAGTGAGGTATTGGCAGGACAGACATAGAGATCAATGGGTCAATGCAACAGAACTGAGAATCCAGAAATAAACCCTTACATTTAAGATCAACTGATTTTAATAAACACACCAAGGCAAGTCAACAGCGAATGGAGAGTCTTTTCAACATACAGTGCAGGGACAACTGAATAGCCACAGGCAAAAAAAAAAAAAAAAAAAGTAAACCCTTTACTCACACAGTACACAGAAATTAACTCAAAATGGCTTACATACTCAGATATAAAAGCTAAAACTGGGCAATTCCCTGGTGGTCCAGTGGTTAGCACTCTGCACTTTCGCTGTCGAGGGCCCAGGTTCAATCCCTGGTCGGGGAACTAAGATCCTGCAAGCTGCTCGGCATGGCCAAAAAAAAGCTAAAACTGAAATTTCTAGAAGAAAACAAAGGAGAAAATCATCGTGATCTTGGGATAAGCAAAGAGTTCTCAGATACAATACCAAAACAACAACCTATAAAAGAAAAAAAATTGATATACTGGACTTTGTCAAAATTAAAAATTTTTGCTCTTGTAAAGACACCATTAAGAAAAAGAAAAAAGCCACAGCCTAGGGGGGAAAAGAATCTCATTAACTGATTAAAAAAAGAAAAAACTTGTATCCAGAATACCTGAACAACACGTATATACAACTCAGTAAAAAGGAAAACCACCCAATTTTAAAATAAGCAAAAGATCTGAATAGAATTTCACCAGAGAAGATATACAAATGGCAATAAGCACATGAGAAGATGCTCAACACCAGGAGTCATCAGAAAAATGCAAATTAAAACCACTTCACACCCACTAGAATGGCCATAATCAGAAAGATAGACAACGCCAAGTGCTGGCAAGGATGTGGAGAAATGTGAGCCTCATAATTGCTGGTGGTAATGTTAAATGGTACAGCCACTTTGGAAAACAGTGGCAGTTTCTTAAAAAGTAAACATAAACTTACCATATAACCCAGCAATTACGCTCCTACAAGTCTAACTCAAGAGAACTGTAAACATATATCCCCACAAAGACTTGCACAGGAATAAATATTCATCATAGCAGTAATATTCATAATAGCTAAAAACTGAAAATAACCCCACTTCCATCAAATGGTGAATACACAAAATGTGATGTATCTATACAATCGACTATTATTCAGTAACAAAAAGAAATGACTAATACATGCGATAATATGGATGAACCTCAAAAACATTATAAGAAGGCAGACTCAAAAGACAACAGAGTGTATGATTCCATTTATATGAAATACCCAAAAGACAAACTGATAAAGAAAGCAGACAGTGGTTGCCTAGGGCTAAGGGTGGGAAGGGGGATTAACTACAAAGGGGAATGAAGGAATTTGGGGGAATGACAGAAATGTTCTAAAACTAGGTTGCAGTGATGGTTGTGCAACTCTGCAAATTTACTAAAAATTACTGAATTTATATACTTATAATGACTGAATTTTACGGTATATAAACTATACCTTAATAAAGTTTAAAAAATAAAATAAAATCCATGAGTCCATAATGAAACAGACAAATAAACAGAAATTTTGATGAGGAACAAGATATTTTCATAGTTTCAAAGTATGTCCCCACAAAAAGAGATCAGATTTGTGGTACCAGAGGCGAGGTATGGGGGGAAAAAGAACTGGATGAAAGCAGTCAAAAGGTACAAACTTCCAGTTATAAGATAAATAAGTACTACAGATGGAATATACAACATGATAAATATAATTAACACTGCTGTATGTTATTTATGAGGGTTGTTTTCTTTTTTTGGTTGCGTTGGGTCTTCCTTGCTGCACGTGGGCTTTCTCTAGTTGCTGCAAGCAGCGGCTTCTCTTGTTGCGGAGCACAGCCTCTAAGCACACGGGCTTCCGTAATTGCAGCACGCAGGCTCAGTAGTTGCGGCATGCAGGTCCCTAGAGTGCATGGGCTTCAGTAGTTGCGGCAGGTGGGCTCAGTAGTTGTGGCTCACGGGCTTAGTTGCTCTGCGGCATGTGGGATCTTCCCAGACCAGGGCTCAAACCCGGGTCCCTTGCATTGGCAGGCAGATCCTTAACCACTGCACCACCAGAGAAGCCCCTATGAGAGTCATTAAGAGAGTAAATCCTATGAGTTCTCATCACAAGAAAAAAAAAATTCTTTTCTATTTATTAAATTTTCTATCTATATGAGCTGATCGATGTTCATTTCATGAATACTGCAAATCAAATCATTATGCTGTATGCCTTAAACATATATAGTGCTGTATGCCAATTATATCTCAATAAAACTGGAAGAAAATAAATTATGTCCACAAAAAATTAATTACAAAGGGAAAAAGAGTAACTTTATATTGGAGAAGACTGGCAGAAAAAGTGACCAAATCTAATCGTGTGCAAACTGGTAAGAAGCAATTAGAAGAACACAGCATCACTTTAGTGGCAATTTCTGCCAAAGAAGCATAACCTGAATTTAATCATGAGAAAACATCAGGCAAACCCAAACGGAAGGGACTTCCCTGGTGGCGCAGTGGTTGAGAATCCGCCTGCCAATGCAAGAGACACGGGTTCGAGCCCTGGTCCAGGAAGATCCCATATGCCGCGGAGCAACTAAGCCCATGTGCCACAAATACTGAGCCTGCATTCTAGAGCACGCAAACCACAACTACTGAGCCCATGCGCCACAACTACTGAAGCCTGCGTGCCTAGAGCCCATGCTCCGCAATAAGAGAAGCCACTGCACTGCAATGAAGAGTAGCCCCCACTTGCCACAACTTGAGAAAGCCCACACACAGCAACGAAGACCCAATGCAGCCAAAAATAATAATAATAATAATTAATTAATTAAAAAAAGAAAAAAAAGAGAGAAATATAAGAGGGCACTACATGAAGTAATGGTTAAGTATTGTTTCCTGAAACAACGCTTATGTATATAAGTATATGTATACTGACTATGACTAAAAATGTATTTTGTACTGTGAGTTGCCTTCAAAAAAAAATCTGAGAGCGCTGAGGTAGAAAATGAGGAAAACATTCTTGAGAATGACTTAATTATCTGCTAATAAACTGATAAATTCTGTAACTATGCCTATACATTTTCTTTTCCTTTTTCATGTTATCTTCACCCACAAACGCTTATCTTCACCCACAAACGCCTCAAACCTTCCCCACAGTTCTGGCCTCCTCCACTCAGCTCTGTGCTGCCAATCTGTGAAGGCGCTAATTGTGTATAGGCATTTTCAAGCATCGGTTGCTCAAGCAGTCTTAGCCGCGACCAGCACTGCTAGGCCTAGACCCTTCTCCCTACAAAAATCATTATGCATCCCTCAGGCAGTGGTTCTTCTCTGAGCAAATACTGTTAACTGCCAACTCAATGGAATCTTCCAGCCTAAAAAAGTATTTTTACGTCCATTCCCTTGCTATTTCCTCTCTCTTCTGCCAGGACTAATTACTACTCTCTTGGAGACTGAATTCATCTCTCATTTTTCATATTCCAAACTACTTTAAATAAAACTGACAATACTTAAAAAAAAATACACTCTTCCTTATAAGGAAAAAGTATGAAAAGAAAGGAGACTTCTAATTAGACAATGGAAAGAAAGAGGATGAAGACTCACAGAAAGAAAAATAAGAGAATACAGAAAAAGAGTTTACAACAGAATTTAAAGAATCTTAATTAGTGACATTTAAAACCAGAAAAGATTTGCAACCCTTAAACAGTGCTTGTTTCCACTACCCCTAGGTGTAGGGCAACTGGTACAATTTCCTGTCCAACCAAAATGTGCAGTCAAAAGTAAGGCTGATGAGGCTTTTTGCCATCTCTGCCCACTATCTGCATAGGTATCTTTGTGGTGAAAAACTGATTGATAAATCAACACTTCGTTCAGGCCTCTTTTTCTTAACATAACAACTTAACCTTAACTAAAGGAAAAAATTTTAAGTACAGTATTTTACAATTTACAAGACTATTTTTAACTTTTTTTTTTTTGGAATGAAGCTGCATGCCATAATGAACAAAGCACTGATATCAACGCCAGGCAGACCTGGTCTCAAATCCCAGCCATGCCAGTGACTAGCTTGTGACTTTGGCCAAATCACTTCTCTCTGAGCCTCTGCTTCCTCATCTTTATATGTCTTTTGGGGGTAATTCTGAAAATTAAATGAAAAGTAGAGCCTTACTGTGCCTAGCACAAACAACAAATGTAACTTACATGTCTGCCCAGACCACATTCCTATCTACCAGTAACAGTAGCAGCCTGGCTGTGGTTACTGCAATACTTCTCAACTGGGGATGGACTGGAGTGGAAGAGGGGATACGAAGAGGGACCAGCAGACCTTCTAAGAAGGAGACTGGGGAATCTTTTAGGAGGAGGGGACAACGTACACAGTGCACAACGTACACACATGTGAATTTGTGTTTTTAAACTCCTGGTGATTCTGAAATATTTGTCCAAATGGCTTATATCTCTATAAATTACTAAATTACAGAGTTGTCTGAGGAAACTCTTAAGTCTGGGCAATAACGAATGGTCTCCTGCAACACATATTTACTGAAGAGTCAGGTAATACTGTGTAACTACAACTTTTACTGTACGATGGCATATCTGGGTTTTCAAATATCTTAAACTGAACACATAGGGGTTTTTTTTATGAGATATTTATAATCACTTTTAAATAAACATAAATGGATTTTATATTATAGTTGCAACTTCATATTAGTTAATTATTAAGTATCCAAAGGCTTTCACAAAAAAATTACCAAAATGTTCGTCATAATCAAAATTAAACTCATGATGTAGCTAACAAAAGATATGACTCTTACCTTTTGAAACAATCTAAAATTGCTTTAACACATACCCACAAGATTGGGAAATAATTTAAAGTCTGAAAATATTAAGTGTTGATAAGGACAGAGAGCATGAGGCACTACCAATGGGAATACAAATTGGTATACTCACTCTAAAAAACAATTTGGCACTACCTACTACCCTATATCCTATGCTACCACCCTATAATCCAGCAATTCCACTGTTAAGTTTATATGAGACATTTGCGCCAAGAATATGCAGGAAGAAGTTCATGGTAGTAATAACTTTTAGAAATAGCAAGAATCTTGTAACAACGCCAGTGTCTGTAAACAGAAGAAAAGAGAAATCAACTGTAGAATATCTATAAAATGGCATACTACAGAGCCATGAGTATAAATGAACTAAACTACATTTTCAATGAATCCCCAAAACATTACAGAGCAAAGAAAGGAAGTCATAGTAAAACTAGTCCACTTATGTAAATTTCAAAATCAAGTAAAACTAAACAACACATTGTTTAGGGACACTTACCATAAGATTGTTTTAAAAAAGCTAGAGAATTGATAATACAAAATTCAGAATATAGATTACTTCTGTGGTGGAGGGAGTGGATGTAACCCAGGAGAATATATGGAGGCTTCAAAGGAACTGATAATTATTTTGTGAGACCGTTCTCTGCATTAACGGTATACTTCACGATAAAAGTTCCTTCCTTCCTTCCTTCCTTCCTCCCTTCCTCCCTCCCTCCCTCCCTCCCTCCCTTCCTTTCTTTTTAAGAGAACAGAAAAACTAAGTCACAGATGGGAACCTTCATTAAAAAAGCAAATCATTTAAGAGCCAAGTTTATGCACTACAGAATACACACACTTTTCTCACATTTCGTATGAGATACTGACTTCTCCACAAATAATTCTAGAATTTGGGAAGAAATTAAATGAAAAAGTTAAAATTCACCCATAAAAGTCTTCATGCTATCCTATATATCTCGACATTTCCCCCAAGTAGGCAAAACGTTCAACTCCAATGTTGAAGTTCCTAGCCAGTTAAGTCTTTCTAGCTTCAGTCAGCAAACAATTTTAACTTTTCTTTATCCATTGACCATAAGGATGGGCAGTTTTGCATTAGCACTAACACCTGTTTCAGAAAAAAAGAAGCAAAATGGACGAGCAATGCACACTCTGATTAGGGTGGTCTGATGAGAAGTATTCCACTGAGTTTCTGAATCGCTTCAGTTCAACCTGGTCTACCCATCCTGCATTATACATGAAAATACTTCGGAATGAAAGCAATTACAAATATAAAATGATGCATTTTCTCCTTTCCTCAAGCAAATGAAAATTACTAATTACCAAAGGAGCTTCGCAAAGCAGATACATGGGATATCCACGTCACGTCTCCACTGGGAGATACAGCACCGACCCCAAATAAAGAAATTACAGTCAAACAAGGAGGTTTTTTTTTAATCTTTTTCACTTGTACTTTTTCATGACTCTAACACTTTGCTCCATCTCCTTATGGTGACACCAAACCAACCACCCTTACTGACCCAGACTTGTTCTGCAAGTCCCCCATTCTCTTCCTTCTCAAACACCGCTGCCACTGCCCACGGTGCCTCCGTTAAGCCTTCTCCTCCGCACAACCCCTTACAAGATGCCAGAAACATCAGCGTTCCTCTTCAGGTCCAAACTCCCAGGCTCCCCGACCCTGAAAACCGCACCTACGCCAGCCTGGCGCTTCCCGGGCCCCATCTCCACGCCCGCCGAGCCGCACCCACAGAAAGCCCCCCGCTCCCTTCGCCGCGCCCCCTCCACCCTTCCCGTAGTCCTGCAGCGCCCGGCGCTCGCCCCCTACTCAGAACCCTCATTTCCCACTGAGCCTCCCCCCCCGCTCTGCACCTGTGGCCCGGTCTTTCCACCCCGCTTCCCAGTCACCGCGGGGCCTCTCGGCCGAGCCCACCGGCCCCGGCCAGGCTAGACCAGCCCAGCCTTGCCCGCTAGGCCCCGACCCAGGCCGGGCGACCTCTGCCGCCTCTTCTCCTCACCGTGCCGTCCCCGGGGCCCTCGTCCCGGGCCCCCTCCGCTTCCTCACCGACCGCAGACTCCAGCCCAGCGTCAGGGTGGCCCAGCGGCTCTAGGGGCGCAGGCTGCAAACGCCGCTCGGGGTCGGGAAGCGCCTGCTCCATAGCTGCGGTTCGGTACGGCGGACACAGTGCGCCTGCGCCGCCTCGCCCAGCCGAGCCCGCCCCTCCACCCGCGGCCGCTGCCAGGCCCCGCCCCCTGGGCCTGCGGCCTCCCCACCTGGCCTGGCCTCGCTCGAGGCTGCTGCTGAGGCAGAGAGGGCTCCTGGGCGAGGGCTGAAATTGGGGATGGGGCTAGGAAAGAAGGGCGGACCTACAAGGAAAGTGGTCAGCTGCTAAGCCAGGAGACCCAGGAATCCGGGAGAACTGGTTGAGAGAGAGAAAGAGAGAAAGGCAAGAGGAAGGTTAAGATCAGAGTAGGTACTGGAACCATTCAGGTTGGTGATCACATAAAGAAAAATTGAAACTCAAAAGAAATAGGAGGTTGGGACTTCCCTGGTGGCGCAGTGGTTAAGAATCCGCCTGCCAGCGCAGGGGACACGGGTTTGAGCCCTGGTCCGAGCAACTAAGTCCGTGAGCCACAACTACTGAGCCTGCGTTCTAGAGCCTGTAGCCACAACTACTTAGACCTTGTGCCACTACTACTGAATCCCGCCTGCCTAGAGCCGGGGCTGGGCAACAAGAGAAGCCACTGCAATGAGAAGCCCGCACACCGCAAGGAAGAGTAGCCCCTGACCGTGGCAACTAGAGAAAGCCCAGGCAGCAGCAAAGACGCAACGCAGCCAAAAATAAATAAATAAATAAAAAGAAATTGGAGGTCGCAATCTGACGTCTCCCTCTTGGCCTCTATCTTGCCTGCCATTATTGGTTCCATTCCTCGCCCCACCTACCCCCCCACACACCCGGAAAGATCCGAGCCGCATAAATTATTGTCAGCAGGTTGAGTAACACAATTAGCAAAAGGTAACACTTTTAAGTGTTTGAGAAAAGTTAAGCGCTTGGCTGAAGCCGTACTTGAGTTCTATCTTAAGTGTTTCTTGAAGCCCTGGAGATATCTGATAATTTTCTACAAACACCTCAGTTGAATTTTCGAACGTGCTTCCTAGACAAGCATTCACTATGGTACCCTGATGGGAAGCGCTCACTGGGTGTATCAGACTGTGGTACCTTGAAGTACCCTGTACACAAAGTCTGGTCATCAATTTTTCAAGGAGAGAAACTGATCTTTCTGCCCAAATAACTTGGCTGTTCAAAGCTGTGATACACAATTTTCTCCTCCTCCTGATACTTCCTCTGGCTTGGTAGCGATTTTTCCCATTCATCCCTAAAACCTCAAGTTATCATGTCCAAGTGCTATTATCACTTTGTTCAAAAATCGGTTATGACCTTTCTCATATTTTTTTTTACAGTTATTTACTTATATGTCGGTCTGCCCCAACTAGGCTTCAGACTCCTTTAAGGCAAGGACCCTATTTTATTATTTTTTTCTTACCAAACCTAGGACATTTGCTCAATAAATGTTTAAAGGCATTTAATCAGTTTTTCAGGGAATATCCGTGCTAGGCAAATTCTCAAGAATTTTTTTTTTTCTTAGTTCCCCCACCAGGGATTGAACCTGGGTCCTCGGCAGTGAGAGTACAGAGTCCTAACCACTAGACCACCAGGGAATTCCCAGGAACCATTTTTAAATCAGAAGGCTATTTTATTAATTTACTATAGGAGAAATAGATATCTTCTTTCCAGGGACAGATATGTATCTGTTATCCTGTGCCCTTTTCCCAGTTTTGAGATACCCAGGAAACTAAGTCCTAGAGCCATTGGGATAAGTGCTCTGTGCTGGTGACGTGAGCATCTCACCCTGCAGTGAGTAGTGTTAGAAAACAATATTCAACTGAGTAAACTTTGAAGATCTTGTTGGCTTTATTCAACAATTCATGGAGCAGGCAGCATCCCATGTAGCAGATAGAAAGGCATTCCAATGAGCTGTACAAAATGAAAAACTTTTATAGGAGGGAATGGGGGCAAGGAAGTTATACTAGCAAAAAGTGGATTGGCTGTGGCAAGGACACTTTCCTTTAGGGGATGGCAGGGCTCTAACGAACAGATTACCTCACTAGTGCTGACCAAGTAGTTCCTGGTTGACTGGTTTAAGATTCCATTTCGGGGAGAGCTGAAACTATAATTAAGTTAATTATTAAGTCCTGGTTTGGTGATGTGTGGTTAGCATAAGTGACTCCATTTGGGGCCTGTTGTCTTGTTTTAAACAACTGGAACAAGGAAAAGGACTCGGGGCTTTACAAAGCAATCACCTGAGGGGAGGCCACAGTGCTATCTGTGGTTTCTAAAAAAAACCAACCAAACAAAATACTAAAAGAGTAGGGACATCTGTTTCCCCTTCATTCACACCTCTTTTTTGTGTGTGAAAAAAAAAATTCAAGACTGCCTTTGAGGGGCTTCCCTGGTGGCGCAGTGGTTAAGAATCCACCTGCCAATGCAGGGGACACAGGTTCGAGCCCTGGTCCGGGAAGATCCCACATGCCGCAGAGCAACTAAGCCCATGTGCCACAACTGCTGAGCCTGCACCCTAGAGCCTTCGAGCCACAACTACTGAAGGCTGCATGCCTAGAGACCGTGCTCTGCAACAAGAGAAACCACTTTAATGAGAAGCCCATGCACCACAACGAATAGCCCCTGCTCGGCACAACTAGAGAAAGCCCGCGTGCAGCAACAAAGACCCAACACAGCCAAAAATAAATAAATAAATAAGTTTAAAAAATATATATAGGGCTTCCCTGGTGGCGCAGTGGTTGAGAGTCCGCAGGCTGATGCAGGGAACATGGGTTCGTGCCCCGGTCCGGGAGGATCCCACATGCCGCGGAGCGGCTGGGCCCGTGAGCCATGGCCGCGGAGCCTGCGCGTCCGGAGCCTGTGCTCCGCAACGGGAGAGGCCACAGCAGTGAGAGGCCTGCGTACCGCAAAAAAAAAAAAACAAAAAAAAAAACAAACAAACAAAAAAAAAACCCAATATCTAACAAGATATTTTTTAAAAAAAGACTGCCTTTGATATCCATTTTAAGTCGTTCACCTAGATATAACTTTGTTCCTGTATCTTCTTAAGAGATGGCCTTGAAGAAACCAAATTTGAAAACGCAAAAGGGTGTTGAAGTGTCTAAAATAAGGATAAAAAGGATTGCATGTTCATTTTCCCTTATCTCATATACATATAATACATGTTCATTGTGGGAAAATTAGAAGATAGTTATGCATAAAAATAAAAGCTATCCATGCTCCCACACCCAGAGATGAACACTTCACATTTAACATATATCCATTCAAATATCATGCACACATATAATAAAAATGGAACCACACTACAATGCTGATTTATAATTTATTTTATTCACTTAGTACAGTAAGAACACCTTTCCATGCAATTAAATATATTTCTACAGAATCTTCTTAAAGGCTACACTTTTGTAAAAAATTGTAAAAAATTTTGTATTGTAAAAAATTACTATAACTTATTTAATCTTATAATCCTCAATAGTTATAATTTGATTCTAAGCTTGACTTTTACAAACAACACTGCAGTGACCATCCTTTTATATAACATCTTTGAGTACCCAACCAGTTATTTCCTTAGGCTAAATAGGCATTGGAAGATTTACAGAAAATTTCATTTAAGCTCTGATAGTACCTGAGGAATTATCTCTGCTCTATTACAAAATAATATATTTCTTAAAAATTGATATTTGTGGGACTTCCCTGGTGGTCCAGTGGTTGGGACTCCTCGCTCCCAATGCAGGGGGACCAGGTTCGATCCCTGGTCAGGGAACTAGATCCTGCATGCTGCAACTAAACAAAAGAGATCCCAAACGCGGCAGCAAGGATCCCACATGCCGCAGCTAAGACCTGGCATAGGCAAATATTTTTTTTAATTATTAAAAAAATTGATATTTGTATCCACTAGATAATACATCTTACCCTTGGGGCTGCCTATAACCTAACTTTTTTTTTTTTTTCCTGGCCGGCTGCTCTGCCCAGCTTGCAGGATCTTAGTCCTCCGACCAGGGACTGAACCTGGGCCCCTGGCAGTGAGAGCATCAAGTCCTAATCACTGGACCACCATGGAATTCCCAAGAAATTCTTTTTAATAAAGAGACAAAACTAGTGTTTATGTTAAGAGCCTGGGGTGGGAGAAGAAATGGTATCTCGAGCTTTTTAATGGGTCCATCTTTTGGACACCCTATCTTGAAGTTTTTATGTGCTTGGCACTTTACATACATTTTCATGAAATGCCCCTGCAAGGCAGGCATTATTTTCCCCATTTCACAGAGGAAGAAGCAGGCTTGGGTAATATTTGACAAGGTCACATAGCCAGCAAATAAGGAGAAGACCTGAGATTCAAACCCAGATTTACAGGATACCCAGTATCCAAGCTCTTGGGCCATGCTGCTCTGGATGGGGGAGAGGAAAAAGAGAGATTCTTCTGGAAAAGGAGGCAATTGGCAGAAATCGAGGGTTCATTCCTCACCTGAAAAGCCAGAGAGAAGCACATTTCCTTGGATTATGAAGGCAAAGTCACTTCACTGGCTAAAGTCTGGGAAAGCCCAAAGCCAACTCCATGGAGATTTCCAATACAGATGCTCTCTGTTCTTCTGATTCAGACAAGAGAAGGATACCCACTCCAGCATCCCCCTGGGGGAGGGCCTCAATGGGAAAAATCTCAGGAGCAGGGGTGACCGGCCAGGGCGGCTCTAAGGCTGAGTCGCCTTCTGGGTGGACACTTTCCCCACCTCATCCAGCCAGAGGAACTTCAGTCTCTTATATCTGAATAGCATGATTTAGGCTTCCATTTTGTCATGAGTTTAACAAATATTTACTGAGCTCCTGTGTTAGCCTAGAAACTCCATGTAACACCCATTGTCTGCTCTCCATCACCCAGGTTCTGTCTCCCCTCCCCAGGATTCTCCTCCTGTGTCTGGCTGGCCCCCCAGGGTCTGGGAAGGTCACATTCTTGCTCTGGAACTACACCCTTCGCCTTGACCAGCAACCAGCCCCAACCCCACCCCGTCTCTCATTTTAGTGTCGGTGTGGGTGACATCTGCTTCATGTATTTTGAAGATGTATATTAGGTACATACACACTCATGACTGTTATGACTTTCTAATGGAATTGGTATTTAATCATTGTGAAGCGTCTCCGTCTGTCTGCTGATAACTCTTTCTTAAAGCCCATTTTGTCTGATATCAATATGGCCACACCAACTATATAGTGCTTATTGTTTTGTTCGCATGGTAGATCTTTTTCCATTTTGTTATCTTCAACCTATCTGTGTCTTTATTTAAAGTTTCTCTTATAGACAGTATAAGTGGAGGGGGGAGAGGAAGGCTGCATTTGTGAGAAAATTTAAATTACCATCAATCAGTTTAAAACATTTATGTCTTGCGTGGAATCTTCTACTTGGAACTTCTGGTATCATTTGCCCCATGCTGTGTGGACTGCCACACGGGAACACTTTGCTGTCACTTATCAGAGGCACAGCCCTCCTAAGGGGGATCCTATTCTTCTTCAGCCAGCTGGCCAACCACCCCTCAGAGAGCAGTGGTTCCCAGGGTAGCAAAGCAAGGGGAGGGGCATGGCTGTGAATGCGGACACTCAGGAGCAGAATTAAGGGAGGGCAGGACACAGGAAACAGGGAGCAGCATCTGGGATCTTCCCTCTGCCTGAGAAGCATCCTGTCCAACACACGTTCAGAAAGGTGAGCAAGAAACAGGCAAGAGATGTAAGCTTTTGTGACTGATGACCTTTGGGTAGCTTTTAAATTGTTTCTCCCTAAACTATTTTGCCCTTTTTATTGAATCTATAGAATAAAGGACCTTCCAAATACGAGAAATAATTGTAAGTAAGTAAATTTATACTGAATGTACTTTGCCCTGTGTTTAGACTGGTTGTTTTCTCGACTTGGGATTTTTCCATGACCTCCTTCCCACATACTCATTAACCCTCTTCATCGAAGGCTGTCTTTTTTCTGTTCTGGCACGTCTCATCTTGTTTACTAGCTCTGTCTCCTCTTCTGGGCTAATGAACTCAGCAGTAAGAATGGGGTGGGACATGCCTCACGTCTCTGTGTCCCCTGCACTCAGCATATAGGTCTGCTGAACTAGTGAATGAGTGGGAGGGGCGTAGCATACAAGGCAAAACAAGCAAACAAATAATAGCCAACCACACTTTTACTTATGAAAGCCAGCCAGGCCTGCCTACCCTAGCTCTCACTGTACCAAGCAGGCCCAAAGAAAGCCCATCCAGCTTCTGCAGGCAACTCCTCACACAGGAATTCTCCCCGAAACTGCAAGGAAGGGGGGAGGTAAGAATGGTAGAATGGTTACGGTGGAATGCTGGCCAGTGCTGTCTCCTCTTGCATCCCTTCCCCAATCCCAAGGTGGGCCCTCCTCCCTAGCCCCTTCCCCACGGGCTTGGTCCTGTGAGGACCCCAGCTTGGACCCTGAGAATCATTTCCTTGAGATTGAGAGGCAAGCAGCAGGAGTCACTGTGTCCCTGTCTGCAGCTGGGCCCTAATCAGTCAGATCTCTGCTTCTACCAGGAGTGTCTCTGAGCCGCCCTACCATCCTCACCTCTCCCCTTTGTTAGGAAGGAAAAGCGCTGACACTGCAGAGATCTGAGTCAACTGATTAATCCCAGAAACCACCAACTTCAGCCCTGAGGGGAATGGCAGAGGAGGGTTTTTTTTTTTCTTTTTTTCCTGTGTAAATAACCCAAACTGGAGATCATAGGTAAGATATTATCTCAGAGATTCTCTAATCCAACCCCGTCATTTTTCTGATGAGGACAGAGAAGCCCAGAGAGGCAGTTCAACTTGCCCACAGTCACTGCTAACAACCAGTTAGTAGCAGAAGGTGGTTGGGACACAGCTCTGGTCCCAAACTCTGATTGAGGGGCAGAGAGTGCCTGATTCAGCTTCTTCTGAAGGCCAGGTGAACTCTCTCACAGGAATAGCCATTTCCTTGCCTGGAGGGGTGGAGGAAGGGGGAGTTTTTTCTTTTCCACTTGAGGAGGGATGAGGTGCTGGGGACACAGCCACAGGTATCTATCAGCCAGTGAATGAATGAACAAATTGTGGTATATTCCAAACAATGAATTCCTATTCAGCAATAAAAAAGAATAAACTATTGATACACGAAACAACATGGATAAATCGCAGAATAATTATATTGAATGGAATAAGCCAGACGCCCTCCCAAAAGACCATATTGTTTGATTGTTTATATAAAATTCTAGAAAACTCGAACTAATTCATGTGACATAAAGCAGATTAATGAGGTAGTGGGTTGAATGGTGATCTCCAAAAATCACCACTGGTGATTGGTGACGTCCTGATTTCTGGAACCTGTGAATGTTACTTTACTTAGAAAAAGCGTCTTTGCAAATGTAATTAAGGATATTGAGATGAGATCATTGTCTTGAATTATCCTGGTGGGCCTTAAATCCAGTGTCAAGTGTCCTTATAAGAGGATACCAATACAGGTAGTCCCTGGAAATGGGAAAGAGGTGGAGAGAGGGGAGAGGTGGGAAGGAGAGATTACAAAGGTGTAAGAGTAAACTTTTGGGAATGATAAATATTTTCATTATCATGATTGTGATGATGTTTCATGGATGGAGACATATGTCAAAACTTGTCAAATTGTATACTTTAAGTCCATTATACATTAACAAAACTGTTAAAAAGATGAAAGATCCATGGATCTAAAACAAGATTCCACTTGCAATATTCTGGCTTTTTGGAAGTAGTCCACATAACGTTGATATGTGGTGCATTCTCAGAAAACTGATCATGAGAGGAAACACCAACATATGAAGAACAGCTGAATAACCCCAGAATATTAAAATTCAGATAACTGATATATATATTAATATATAAAGTAATCAAATATATTAAGTATTGCAATGTACAAAACATTCTCATCTTATATGAACTTCATTAGAACTGAGACCAATGACATCCTTGTAGTGAGATAGATTTTGATGCCCCTCTTTGACTTCTTCTGTTGGATCTTCTGTTTTTCATGATCTCTTATCTTCTCCAATTCCTGTTGTTGTTGCTTTTTTTCTCCCTCTTCTTATGTTTTGCTGGAGCATGTACTTTAATAGCTTCCAGAAAAGGAAATGCTGGCATAAACGTTTTTTGAAATCTTGCATGTCAGATTTGTCTTTTGGCTGGGGACAAAATGCTAGGCAAAATTGCTCTTTTGTCTTTTAGCTTTCAGGGATATTATTGAGAAGGCTGATGCCATTCTCTTTTTAGAATCTTCTCTTTATCTCTAGTGTTATGAAATTTCACCATGATGTGCTTTGGCTTGGGCTTTTATTTTTTCTCTGTTGTGCAGGGTATTCATGGCATTTCAAATGGATTCACATCATTTACTCTGGGAAATTTTCATAAATATATACATACACATCATACACACATATACATATATCAAAATAGTATCATCCCTTCCATTGGTTTTCTTTCCTGGAATCCCCACTAGTTACATGTCAAGACTTCCTGGATTGCTTCTCTCATTTCCGTAGCATTTCTCTCCTATCGTCCATTGTTCATTCTTTTGTTCTGTTTGCTGAGAGCTTTTTCTCACTTAACTTCTAGACCATGTATTGAGTATTTAATTTGAACTATCATATTTTAAATTTCCAAGACCTGTGCTTGTTCTCTGAACAGTCCATTTTAAAAATAGCATTTTGTTCATGTTTTGTGGAAACAATATCATCTCATCTGCCTGAAGATTTAATTTTTTCTGAAGTTACTTCCCCTGACTTCCTGAATTATCTGCTTCCTCTAATTTCTTTTCTCCTGTTTGTTTTGATCTCTCTTTTATTCATGTTGGAAGCTTTCCTCAAATGTCTGCTGATCCTTAGCTATTAAAACGAGCCATGGTATGTTGTCTATATATACAGTGTGGTGGACGATGGATATGTGTAATGTATTGGTGAGAGGGTGGAGGGTTATGTTGGAGGAACTGCTGACTTGGCTTTACTGTAAAGTACTTAACAGGGTTGTCAGCTGAGCTTTTTGCTGGTGGACCCTTCAAATATATTGTAGGACTTTTTTTTTTCTGGAGTTGTTCTCCTAAAAGGGATCTGTTAATCTCTCGCCTAAGGGTATAAGCCTGACTGCCAATATTTGGGGAATGGGATAGGGGAAGGGGCT